>NC_069780.1:57966363-58269393 GCF_027406575.1 Nycticebus coucang | reverse complement strand
GTAGATATCAGAGCAAAGTTTTGGAAGATCATTTTTCAGAGTACATTGGAAACTGTAAAGCTTTGTATTTTCACTTCCAGAATTTATTTCATAAAGCTATAACTGATTATATACTTATTTAACTTGATATCTTTTTGTCAGGTTATTCATTGATCATTATACTAAAAAGAACAATATGCCCCCCAAAAGATCAAACATACATTTAAATTGAATCTGTACAATAGTTCACAAAATAATGCTCAGTCAAAAAATTGTAAAATTATTTAATAATACATAAAGATACCCAGAATAAAGTTAATATGTAAGCTCCTAGCTTAGATAATAATATATGCCATTTACAATGTTTATGTATACAAAAGTGCTTCAATTAAAAATATGGGAAATATATTCTTTATACTGCCTATTACATATTTTCAAGTAAAGGAATAAAGGACACATGTAAAAATAATGTTGGAATACTGAGTGGTGATTCCTTTCCTTACCTTCATCAAAATATCTGTTTGTATTTAAAGTACTTCAGTAGTTATTCATATACAATATTAACTTATTCAGGGTAAACATTGGCTTATATCCAATAAATAATGTGAACATTATAGATTATTTTAGTTTTTAGAAAGTATTAAAATTCTGTATCATATACCATTAAATTCAGTTTTGGCCTGGTAGGTGAGGGCAGAGTTCTGAGATGTTTAAGAATTACTGCTAGACCAGTATGCATGTATGAAGTAGTCCTTTCATCTGTGATGGTGACAAAAATAGAGACTTTTGCATTATGAATAAAGCATTTTTTGAAGCTGGGAAATTACCATAGAATTACATTGTCTCTTGAAGATTTTTTTATAAATGCAACTATTGAAAGTAAGCGAAAATATTGGAAAATATAGCACAGAAATAGTAATCATAATGGTGTGCTTTTCCCTCCAACCTATTACTCTTTTTTATCTTCGTTTTTATTCTCTTTAGATATTGCCTTATCATTAGATTAACTCTCATAGTGAAAGGTTAATGTGTGTATGTGTATGTGTATTCATGGTTGTAATTTAAGACTATTCTGAGTAAAGAAATCACTGATCTGTAAAATATAAGTGGCCCAGATTACTGCAGGGAGTCCATTAACCCCTACCTACACAACGCCAACCCAGAAGTAAAGAAAGCTTCTCACAGCAGGCCATGGCCACTTCTTTGACAGTGGAAAGGATTATAAATGGAGTGATACAATAGAAAAAATGAGGGAGAAAATTTGGATCAGGGAGCCTGAGAACTAAACATCAAGTATGTGAGACTACTTAAATAATAGTTTAAAATAAAATTTTAGCCTCACATTTCAAATTTGGTTTATTTTTGAATATGAAGAATAACTATATCTACAAACTGTCATAAGATTTATGCAAAAGCAATTCAGGTATATAAATATAAACTTGGAAGTAAATGTATAATTTAAGGAGAATTAAGATACAGTGAAATAGTATTATTAAGAAAATATTTGAGTATGATCTGTACACATTTACACACTAATACATAGCTCTGTAAAATTCCATTATTACATAACTGGTGTGTGAAAGAACACCCTCTATGATCATTACACTTTAAAATTGCAAAGTAGATTTAATTCCTTGCTTATTCTCTGTTTCATAAGTGTTCATAAATTTCCATTTGTAAGAATTAATTTAAGTCTATTCAACATATAGAATTTCCTTAGTGTTTATAAATCAATATTAAAGAATAATTATATTTTTATTGTTCTTATAAGAGAAATAGAACATACTATTGTAATTATAGAATTTTTGTTGAGTATCAGAGATCCAGAGAAAAGAAATCAACCTTTCTGTGAGGGCCAATGAACCAAGTTATAAGTAATCAGCAATTCAGCTATCCAAAAATCTGATACTTCTGGATTCATTTATTTCACGAAAGGGAAAAGAGTTTCCTATATTTTTTTTTACATACTTAAAATATGACAAGAAATTATTCATTCACAGTGTGATTGAAACTGCACATTCTGAGTTTGTATATCATATCTGCTAGTTTCCTCTGTTTTGTTTATTCATGATTTCAGAACTTTTACTCAAACCTTCCAGTAAATCAGGAAAATGGGAGAACAAATATAATCATAAAAGTGATTTCTATTGTAACTGTTTTACCTCAAAGGTAGTTCACATTTCTAATGACTTTTGTATCCACTTGTCATGGTGAACATAAAAATTCTATTCAAATAATTATATTTTAGTTTATGACTCCTCAAAGACAAGCTTTGAGAATGCCATAATTTTATAGACAGGAAAGAAAGAACCTGCAAGTGGTTTGGGAACTTAAGGTATGTCTCACAATTTATGGAAAAGTCAAGGCTAATGTCAAAGATCAACTTTCAATCGCTCAATTTTATTTACTATCATTTCAGAATCTATATTTTTTATCTTCTATTTTTGGATGCATCTTATTTATTTATTTACTTAAGATTTATATGAGGATACAAGTGATTAGGTTACATTGTTTGCATTTGTTAGGTAAAGTTAAAGTTGCAGTTCGGTCTTTCTTCTAGGTGTGCTGTTTACCCTTATATTGTGCTCATTAGGTGAGAGCTGACCAATCCCCCTCCCTTTTCCCTGTTCCCCTCTTCTTCTCCCTTCTCCCCTTGAATTTAATTGTGTTAACTCTCCTGAGGACTATAGATGTTTATCTATTGCTTTCATGTTAGTATTGCATACATAGGATACTTGTTTTTCCATTCTTGTGATACTTTACTAAAAAGAATGTGTTTCAACTCCATCCAGGTTAATACAAAGGATGTAAAGACTCCATCTTTTTTATGGCTGAAATAGTATTTTCTTATGGCTGAAATGTATTTTTATGGAATACATATACCACAGTTTATTAATCCATTCATGAGTTGATGGGCATTTGGGTTGATTCCACATCTTGGCCAGTATGAATTGCATTATGATGAACATTCTAGTACAAATGTCCCTCAGGGAAAATTATTTTATTTCTTCTGGGTAGAAATCTAGTAATGGAATTGCAGAATCAAATGGAAAGTTTACTTAGTTCTTTGAGAATTCTCCATACTTTTTTCCATAGAGGCTGTGCTAATTTGCAATCCCATCAGCCATGTAAAAGTATTCACAATCAATCTTTAAAACAACAGCAAAATAATTTTAAAATTGGTTTAAAATGTAACTAAAAACAGTAAATATGAACCTTATGTTACATGTACAGGATGCAATGATACTTTTTACCATTGTCAACCCAGAGAAAATTATTCAATTCATTACATGCTAAGTTCAAATTGGCTTCCTCCATTTCCTCTGATGTGTAACCATTTATAATCAGTACACACAAGTTGTCATGAATTAGCATGTGTGTTCAAATAGATATTTTATCATGGTGAAGTATATATATACATAGTATTATCTGACATCTTAACCATTTTAATTGTGCCATTCAGTGGCATAATTATACTCACAATGTTGTGCAACAATCACCACAATTTTTTGAAAATTTCTTTATACCACACACCAACTAGAGACCCACTAAACTATAACTTTCAACTACTTCCCCCAGACCTCAGTAATTTTTAATCTGCTTCCTATAGCTATGAATTCACCTCTTTTAGATATTTCATGCTATATTTTTACTTTTATGTCTGCTTTATTTTACTGAATACAATGTCTGTCAGGTTCATCTGTGTTGTAGAATGTATGAGAACTTTATTCCTTCTATGGTTTAATAATAGTCTATTGTGCATGTGTGTGTATCTGTGTAAATAATTAATACTGTGTAAACAAATTACTATAATTTATGTATTATTCCATTCTTGAACATGTGTTCTTTTTTATTAACATTTTGGATTTTGTTAACAAGTCTACAATAAACATTTTAATATGCTTATACCCTCTTTTTAAATTTTTTGGGGATATATACTTAGGCTTGAAATTGCTGGATCATGTGGCAATCCCATGGTTAACTTTTTAAGGACTCATCAAATTCTTTCCTGTAGCGGCAATATCGTTTTATATGTCCACCAGCGATGAGGAAGAGGTCTGAATTCCTTACATTATTATCAAAATTTGTTCATTATAATATTATTGTTATTACTACACACATGCAAGTAGATTTGAAATAATGTCCTATTGTGATTTTGTTTGCATTTACCTAGTGGCTAAAAATGTTCAGAATTTTCATGTGTGTATTATCCATTTGTGTATGTTTTTAAAAGAAACATTTATTCATTTGCTGATATTTTTACTTGAGTTGTGTTTTCATCGAGTTGTAGAAGTTTTATATATGCCAAATATTAAACCCTACCAGATATAGGTTATATAACATGCAAATATCTCCCATAATATAGATTATATGCTTCAAATGTAGTTTTAATGCAATTTGTATATTGTTTAAATGCTATTTGTATATTCAAGCAATGCAACAAGTGTTATGAGTCATGATCACCAGATTTTATTCAAAAAATTATTGCTTAAAAAAGATCCTCATTTATGTATTCTTTACTTGGCCAGAAATTTCTGGGGAAAGCATTTTGCATAGTAGGAATAAAAACTACCTTAATAAGCATGATGAGTAATCTGATAGAAAATATCACAGGGCGGCGCCTGTGGCTCAGTGAGTAGGGCGCCGGCCCCATATACCGAGGGTGGTGGGTTCAAACCCAGCCCCGGCCAAACTGCAACAAAAAATAGCCGGGCGTTGTGGCGGACACCTGTAGTCCCAGCTGCTCGGGAGGCTGAGGCAAGAGAATCGCGTAAGCCCAAGAGTTAGAGGTTGCTGTGAGCCGTGTGACGCCACGGCACTCTACCAGAGGGCGGTACCGTGAGAGTCTGTCTCTACAAAAAAAAAAAGAGAAAAAAAAAGAAAATATCACAAAGAAACATGGGAAATAAACAATAATATTGTAAACAAATGATATATTGTAAACATTAGAAGTATCACTGTTATATCAGGAATACAATATTATAGCCATTGATCACCAGCTCTGGTCAACATGTAGTAGAAAGTAGTAGTCATAATTGAGAAATAAAGAAATAAAAAAGGCATAAATATCAAAAATATGTACAAAATATTAACTGCAAATTAGGTAGATAACCACACGGTTATCTATAAAAATCTATAAGAACCTACATAATAATGACTAGATGTTTTAATTGAGTTCAGGAAATCTGCCCAAGACAACACCAGCATTAAAATTTGTATTCCCCTATAAACTATAAATAATGGAAAAGTTAATTAGAAATAAAAATCAATTACTTCTAACAGAAAAATAACTCTACCTAATAATAAATTCAGCAAAGAAGAGCAATAACTTTATGAACAAATAATTACCTTTACTGAATGAAAAACACAATTTTTGTATAAGTTAATAGAAATATCTTCATGCAGTATTTTTACAAGAGATAGTAAGGTTTTTTTGGAAAATTATTTTAAATGGAAAATAAATTCTTATAGAATTTACATTAAATATATATGAATATTGACAAGTTATTTTCAATTACATTTTTCCTTTCATGTTACTGTATTGAAGTCATAATGTTGATAGAACAATATAGAAAGTACAGATTATTATGTCAATTGATCTTGTATAACACATAATGTGAATTCCAAGAATGATAAAGTATTCAATAAACTTCTGTCCTTGGGGAAATTATTTTGTCTGTGATGCAACAAGTCAGAATCTGAAAATCTCTTGTAAGAAGTTCAGTGAAATGTTCCACATATATGTTATTATGGTAACATGGTGAAGTCATTGGCTCCTAACTCCTTTGATGAGGTGCAATGTGAAATCAACAGTGTCATGATAAACCAGAATATATATGAATCATTATGAAAGTTTTGAGATCCACATAAATCTAGAAACATAAAATTCACACAGATGGAAACAAATGAAGCCCTCCCAACACCACTGAGAAACCTAGCATAGTGAAACTTGCGCAGGTGAATCAGAAACAATGTTGTCCATTGTGTTTAGTTAATTTAATTGGTATTTGGCATCATTTATATTGAACCATCAAGGAGTTATGGGACCTACCTCATGTCTACATTTTCAGATATGCTGATAGATCACGGGCGTTGTAGGAAGGACGATACATGACTTAAGTAAAATAAATTACCAAATAAATAATGACTTCTAAATGGAAATTTAACAAAAAACATACTTACCTTTTAAAGTACTTACCATAAAGCCATTATTGTGACATAAACAAAGCAAAATCACATTACCACAACATACATACTGACACCTCCTAAGTGTGGCCTACGTAGTTTTTCTATTTATGTTACCAAAGCCGAAGTTCTCAAGGTCAGACAATGTTCTTATTCTGGTTTGAAAAGGTTTTTTGAAATGCTTCATTGCATTGCTGAATATTATTAGTAAATATACCTTATCCAAATTTATATCCTGTGCCAAGAATGTGTTTGCTAATCTAGAAAAATAGAAAGTATTTTCAGTAGAAATATATTTCACAATATCTTGGTTTTGTGGAAACTTTGGAAATAAAGGTAACTTTGTAACTTTCAAAAAATATTTGTAGAATTGACTCAACCATACACTGATGATAGTAATGTCATTTCTGTTCCTCAGGTGACTAAGTAGTCATTTGGAGAATTTAATGAAGTTATTTAGGAATAAGAAATAGTTTAGCGTAAAAAAAGAATTCAAATAACAGTCAAACTAATTATACAATTAGTGCTTCCTCAATTTTATTATTTTGGAACAATTGAGGAGGATACAATATAGGTTTTCAAAGATACTGATAGCAAATTGAATAGTTCCCCTACCAAAAACCAAAATACACAGAGACACAAATTTATTGATGGGTATGGTAGTTCAAGCTTATTAACCCCAGGGAGTTGGGTGGCAGGAGGGTCACCAAAAGTTTGCGACCCTTCTGGGGCATATAGCAAAACATAACTCTAAAATTATTTTAAAAATATGTCAGTCATGGTGATGTGTGCTTATAGTCCCAGCACCTACTAAATTATATTTAAAACTTTTTAAAATTTGTTAAGTTTTATTGTTTTAGCTTGAAGCAGAGTATGAAATGAAAATAAGGGTGAAATACTTCATTTGAGAAATTTACATTTGGTGCAATGAGAATTTTAATTTAATAGTAATAAAAGTGAAGAAACTCTTTTTGTATCCATCAAATAACATGTTTGTCCTAACATGCCGGCGTCCAAAGTAGAAATAGTAGAAAACACAAATTCAAATGATTAAAAGGGGCAACTGCTAACTCACATATTTTGGAACAAATATATCAGTCATTGGTTTGAGACACATTCTGCATCCTGGGAAATATGCATTGTCTTCACCAAAGAATGGTAGTACTTTGAGGATTTAAAGATAGGTTGCAAATTTCTAGCAGATCAACTACTTATAGTTAATGGGCACCTGGTAAAACCAATGTGTCCAATGATCATGACCACCTTGGTGTAGGTTGTTTTATTATTATTATTTAATATTTCAGAATATTAAGGGGTACACATCTTTTGGTTATATATTTTGTTTTTATAAAGATTGAATAAAAGTTTTATACACACACACACACATATATATATATATCTCCTTTTACCCATATAGCATCTACTGTGTCCGACTGGCATGAATTTACCCATCCTCTCCTCCTCCTTTTTTCCCAGCTTGATTTTCATTGAGATTTACTTCCATATGTGCAATTAAGTGTTGATCAATGACTTCCAATGTGGTATTGAGTACATGTATTTATTTTTCCTTTCATGTGATGTTTCTCTTAGAAGAATTGTTTCAATTCCCTCCAGGTGAGATATCACCTAATTCCAATTAGAATGGCTCATATCAAAGATTCCCAAAACAACAGATGCAGGCCTGGATGCAGAGAGAAAGGAACTATTATACAGTGTTGGTGGAACTTCAATCTAGTGTGACCTCTATGGAAAATTGTATGGCGATACCTCAAAAAACTCAAAGTAGACCTACCATTCCATCCAGCCATCCCACTGCTGAGTATAGACTGAAAGAAAAAAGATAATTTTTTTAAAAAGGACACCTTCACTCAAATATTTATAGCAGCACAACTGCAAAGAAGTGGAAGAAATCCAAATATCCACCACTGCATGTACATGTATGGATTAATAAAATGTGGTATAGACGTACTGTGGAGTACTATCAGTCATAAAAAATATCAGTGAGCTAGTATCTTTTTGAACCTTGGTATTATCTTCTTTTCTGTCAAGTGGACCTATTGGTTTAAGCTAAGGTTATATGAAATGATGTTGTAAAATAAGGCTTTCTGTAAGTTCAGAGATGGTTGTGCTGGTAAAGGCAGTCTGCCCAGTAAAAGCAAGCCTATAGTCAAGAGTGTGTATCTGCTCTAACAAGAAAGTACTGCACCCAGTCAAAAGTTAAAGGGGTTCTGATATCATTTATCCACCACCAAATGGTTGGCAAGACTAACCAAGATATTGTGTTATCATCTGTCTTTACCACTACAAGTTTGGTAGTCAGTAGTGGAAGTAAATAAAAAGCTTTATTGAAGAGAAGCTCGTGTTGTTGGAAGAGACATTGCCCACTCTCGCTTATGGAGTCATTGCACACACCCTGTGGCTGAGGAGAGCGTTTTCTGACACTAGTGTAAGGCTTATCCTTCTAATAATAGGTGAAGAGAAATTCATGTAAGACAAAAATATCTACATGCTTCCAATCTATTCTACAAGTGCTTTCACCCACATCTTTATTCAACTTTCTTAGCAATTTTCTTTTCTATGTGATGCTGTATTCAGGCTTGTGACTTGCTAATTTAGTCTCCATTTTGTCAAGTCAATACAGGTCATTAATGCAGTTCACATTTCTTTATATACAAAGTAGATTACAATTTATTCTGATCGTAAGTCTGAGCACTATGAATATTTCCTTTCATCACTTTCCTAAATGATGCCTGAGGGAGAATGCTATTTGGCTGTGGTTCACTTTTGGAATCAGCCAAAATACTGTGCATATCAATTTGCTAACTAGGACTGAGTTATTTCCTCCAATCTCAGTTAGTGTAAGTAACCTCCCATGAAGCAAGTGATTTGATGGGGAGTTGGTATTGCTAAAAAGGTAAGGTCCATAATCATCTGGGCCCCCTTATGGAAATTTAAGTAATTGTTAATATCACTAAATGCAGAAGTAACTGCCATCCCACTTACCAAAAGCAATAAGGCCTCTATTGCTTTCAGATAGATGAGAAATCCTAATATAAAATCTCATTTGAGGTTTTCTTTTCTAAAACTGTTTCAATACCAATTATCTAATTCTAAATCTTCTACCTATAAGACTGAAGTAATAAGTATTCTAATGAATATTCTTGTGCAAAAAAAATAATTTATGTATTCAGAAAAAATACTTCAAAGTGAATCACAGACCTAAATGGAAAATGTAAAACTGTAAAATTTTAAGAATGTAGTAAGTGGAAAATCTAAGCGTTTTAGGGTTTGGCAGTGATGTTTTCATGCTCATCCACGAAGAAAACAACTGACAAGTTGGCCTTCATTAAATAAAACCTTTCCTCTGCAAAAGACACTGTTAATGGAATTAAAAAACAGGCCACAGGCCAGGAAAAATATTTACAAATATATAGACTATAAAAAACTTTCATCAGACATATATAATGAACACTTCAAATGTAACAATAAGAAAACAAATAGCTCAATTAAAAATGGGCAAGATTTATGAACAGAAATATCACCAAAGATGATGCACATGGAAACTAAGGACAGGAAAAGATGCTCAATATCATATGTCATTCAGGAATTGCAGATGTGAACTATAATAAAATATCACTAAACACTCAAAGCAGCTCAAATCCAAAGACGGACAACACCTCTGATAAGGATATAGAGCACCAGAAAATGTCATTTATTGTTAATAGAATACAGAATCAAACAATGACATTTGAAGACAGTTTGATAGATTCTTACAAAAGTAGACAGTTTTACCAGAAGACTCAATAATCAAATTTAATGTAAAATTCATAACATCCTTCTAAGTAAAAGAATGCAGTTCGAAAAAGCTTCATACGACATGATGAGGTTTATATGACATTCTGAGCTAACAGAATGATAAAGGCAGTAAACTATAGAGTGCAGTGAGTCAGTATTTAGCAGGAGGACAAATCGTTCATACAGTAATGGATTAGAGTGGAAACATCAGTAAAAAATCATTTCTAATTTGAAATAATTACAGATGGTTAAATAAAGAAATATGTGTAGATGTGTATGTCTGTGTTTATGCAAAGGTTAGTATGCACACAACATATTTCTGTACTGTCAGCTGATAAAGTTAAAAGAATCGACACCCTAGTGACAGTCCAGCAGCAATAAATATACCTGGTAACTGAACTTGGTTTCTACTACCATTTTCTAAGAAAGGAAAGGGAGTATTTTGGAGAAATGCTAATTATGAGACTAGGATAGAAAACACACCTGATGAGCCTTGAGCATGTTGTAGTGCCAGAAAATAAGGAAGTGATAAAAATACAAACACACACACATGTGCACACATGCACACACACACACATTTGCAGGATATATTGGACACTTACAGGACCAAACTGAAAGAGCACCTAATGGCCAAAGCTACAACAAATTCAGCAATAAAATAAAGGCTTAATGGATTATAATTCAGAGTGTAAAATGAGTATCCATATGTTCATATTATATTAATGATTAATTTATTAAATTAGTAAATGGGAAAGAAGAGAAAAATCTTTCTGTCAGAATTGTAAGTTAATCATGTACACACTTTACCCTAAATGAAGAAAAGCATAACTCACCACTTCTTAAGTGTGGGCTTTGCATTGCGTCTTTCTTCCAGAATATAGCAGGGAAAAAGCTTTTAAAAAGTTACTTCAGGCTCGGCGTCTGTAGCTCAGCAGCTAGGGCACCAGCCACATACACCGGAGCTGGAGGGTTCGAATCCAGCAGAGGCCTGCCAAACAACAATAACAACTACAACCAAAAAAATGGCCGGGGGTTGTGGCAGGCATCTGTAGTCCCAGCTACTTGGGAGGCTGAGGCACAAGAATTGCTTAAGCCCAAGTGTTTGAGGTTACTGTGAGCTGTGACACCCTGGCACTCTACCCAGGGTGACAGCTTGAGACTCTGTCTCAAAAAAAAAAGTTGCTTGAAAGTGGAGAGAGGTGATAAACACTACTTCTTTCAGGCGATCAAGAAACAGGTTGATAGAAAGTACACTTGATATGATTTGATAAAAATGGTCTTTACCTCTGTATTTCTCCCCCTCCCTCAACAACCCATGATTTCAGTCTAATCCTGAAAAAAACACTGGAAAATTTCCAGTAAGGAGCCATCCTACAATATAGCTAATACTTCTCAACCTTAACAGTTTTAAAGAGGTAATGCTGAAAACTGTCATAGCCATGAGAGCCAAAGAAGATATGATATGGGCATGTGGTATCCTGTATAATGTCCTGGAACAGAACAAATAGAAAAAAATAGGTAAAATTTAAGAAAATCTGTGTAGACCATAGTCTCTAGTTAATATAATGTCCCAATATTTATTCATCTATCATAGAACATGTATCATAGTAATGTAATAATAATAATCAGAACTGGGGAGGGGAGTATATGGGAACTGTCTTTACTAACCTGAACTTTCTGTTAATCAAATATTGATCTTAAGAAGTTTTTTAATTTAAAAATGCAAACATTCAGCCCACCTTCACCATGCAAGTATAGTTTATTTTTTCCTAGTCCATTGCCTATCATGAAGTTCATAAAGATATAAAGTGAAAAAAAATTTAAAAATAACATTATTTTCTATATAATTAATCTGCAGTTGCTGGTTGATAATTAAAGGCAAGTATACATTGGTAAGATGAAATATAAAGTTTGCATTATATCAGACTGACAAGTGAAGAAATGAATGTGTCCAAAACAAGAAAATAGGACTTTTGGTTTTGGTACCATTAATTGAGGGCTTTAGAGAAATTTGAAATAGATTCATACATAATTTAAATCATATTACATTGCACAAATATGGAAATATGTATTCCGTGTGCACATATTTATACATCTTTATACATTAGAATGTTTCTAACACAAAAAATATATAAATGTTTAAGGGGATGAATATCTCAATCATCAGATTCAATTTCTACACATTATATATACATGTATCAAAATATCACTTGTTTCCACTATATATGTACAATTATGGGTGTATTGATAGTTTTCCGTAAAGTCACCATTTATAGGGAAAATGAGAAATTGCAGCTAAACGTACCTTTATCTACACAATATTTGTTACAAAGTTATACAAAGAGGTGGCCAACATACAGAGATTATTTTGTAAATATTTTATAAATTGTTAAATTTTGTGAAGAATAATTTATAAATAAAGATACAATTAGCTACAATTTTCCATTACCCCTAGCTATCGCAACTTTGGCGTGACTTTTTGTGACTCCTAGTGTTATTTATCATGTAAAAATTAAAAGAAAATTAATTAACTACATAGTAGGAAGAGTGTGATAAATGATCCTTTGACTGATAGAAATAATGTTTCTAATACTCAAATTTCAAGTTTTTGTTTAACAAGTAGCCTCTCGGCTCCATCTATATTAGATAAAATAGTATATTAGGAATGTGATTAATACGTGACACATTGTGTTAACACTTAACCAAATACAGAAGGATGATGTGACTTCTAAACTTACAGGGAAAAGTCATCATGAGCATGTAAAAGTCTAGTCCTGGGAAGAAAACTCCAACATTAAGCTTTTCAATATCTTTAGAATGGACATTTAGTTTATTTATAAATGTAAAGATCAAAAGACATATATTGATGATCCTGAAAATGAAAGGGGCCAAAGTAATAAACCAGGGAATATGTGAAGTAAGATGACTTTCATTTTGCTTCACTAAAATGTTCAAGTGCCAGCCTTTAACTTTTCATAAATATAAATAAATCAAAAGGATGGAATAGTAGAGTATATAATAAAATTTATATTCATATATACTAAATGTTCAAATACAGAGACATTTGTTTTTGAAATTACTAAAATATTAACTAAACTTTCAAAACTATGTGTCTATCTGGCATCTATTTGTTTATAAATACCTTGAAGAATTAAAACAAGTTGTTCCTTGATTTAGATAACTTTCACTCCTTCATATTTATAGGTCCAGAGAAATTAATTTATTTTTAATAGCTGCAAGTTTTATAAAAATGAGCTATCACAGTTTTTAATCCTACAACCTTTTTATTTCTAGAATGTTCTGTTCTTATAGTACCAGAAAAGAGTAATGATCTGGAAAAAGTATAATACAGTATAATATATACCCCTACCAGTAATGCAATGAGTCCAGAATGGTAGTAAAAAAAAAAAAATCAATTAATTTTTATGAGTATTTTAAGATTTCAATCTTATATTGTTATTTTCCAGACTACGTGCAAATATTATGATAACGCAATGTGAAAGAGCAGATGGTTTCTTTTAAAGCATATGATGTGCATATAGATTCAATATAATTTTACCAATATTCACGTAACAATATCTTTTTTAACTATCAGAAACCTAAATATAGTCTAACAGGAGACACACAAAGCACCTATGCCTCAAACAATTAATTTTAAAATTACATTTCTTATCTACCTCTAATTGCTTCAGCTGACACATCATAGATATATGGTTCAATTATCACATCCAAGATTCAAAATAGAAAGCAGGGTAGATTCTTTTCATTTTTACCATTGAAAATAATAATTAACTCCTGACATTCATTAGTGCCAAAGAGAATGTAAAAGGTATGTTATCCATCCAAATACTAAAGAAGGCATTTCATTTCTTGTGGGTACAAAAACCTAATTTTAACATTCTGGTCAATGTTGAAGAAAAAAATAGAATGAAAATATTGTGTGTCTACACTGAACCATTTTGAACACATTTTCCATGTATCTGAGAGGACTTTCCAGGGATTACTTTGATCATTTTTATACTTTTGAATTGATAATTATGACTTCCCCAGAGATTATGGTAGACAAGATTGGTTGGATTAAAAAAAAAAAAAAAAAAAGTCTGTTGAGGCAACTGTCACTTTAATTGTGAGATTCCCTTAACATTTTGAAGGAAGAATAACCTGTGCTGACACTGATATTCTTCTGACAAGTCTGTTCTCTGGCACAGCAAGTGGAAAAGCAGCACACACATTTGGATCTTGATTTCCCATGTAGTTAGGGAATCCTCCGTGGTGGTATTTAACATCCACGTGATATACAAAATCTTATTTAATTGAGAAGCTGGCACAGTTAAGCTTATGTTCGCCTCTACTATCTGCACGATCCTGAGAAAGATCCCAGAATGATAAGCCAGTCTTCTCAAGCTTTATTATGTAAACTGATCACCCAGAAATCCCACTACTGGGCATATAAAAAACAAAGTAAAGAAAAGAAAATCCATATATTGAAGAGGTATCTGCACTTATTTTGCGGCTACATGAATAAGCCTGGAGGACATTATGCTAAGTTAAAGAAACCAGGCACAGAAAAACAAATACTGCATATATTCATTCATATGTGAGAGCTAAAATAGTTGATCCATTAAAGCAGAATGTGCATTATCCTGGTTCAGTAGACCTGGAGTCAGAACTGCCCTTGTGTATTTTAAATACACTTTCAGTTGATTACAAAGCTGGGCTTTGGTACTAATACTGCTTCTTTGTGAGAAAACATTGTGAAGTGAATGTAAAGTACTTAACATTGTGTTTTCAACACAGAAAAAAAGGATAGGAATTAGCTACTAGTTAGCCACCTTGCTTGTAAGAGAACTTAGGAATAGTTGAGGCAATTACAGAATGACGACTGAACTTGTTATTATTTTGTGTGTCTTCTCTTTCTTCCATGTTTTGCTATTTATGTCATTCTCCACAATTATTGAATAGTTTTCTTTCTTCCCATATATATTACTTATCAAGAAAGTCTAGATATTTTGAAATATACCCTGGCATTGTTCACATTAGGTGACATCCCACCGAATACCCTCCCTCCCCCTACCAATCTCCCTCCTCCTACCCTTCCCCTCTCTTTGTTCTCCCCTCCCCCTTGCTAGGCTATATTTGTGTTGTATCTTCTATATGAGTGTGTAAGTACTTACACATTGATTTAATAATAGTATTGAGTACATTGGATACTTATTCCCCCATTCTTGAGATACTTTACTAAGAAGAATATATTCCAGCTCCATTAGGTAAACATAAAAGATGTAAAGTCTCCATCTTTTTATGGCTGAATAGTATTCCATGGTGTACATACACCACAATTTGTTAATCCACTAATAAGTTGATGAGCATTTGGGTTGCTTCCATGGCTTGGTAATTATGAATTGAGCTGCAGTAAATATACTGGTATTTTGAGGTAAAATGATTTTTGTTCTTCTGGGTAGATACTTAGGAGTGGAACTGCAGCGTCAAATGGAATGTCAACTTGTAGTTCTTTGAGGATTCTCTATACTTCTTTCCATAAAGGTGGTATTAGTTTGCAATCTCACCAGAAGTTTCAAAATAAATAAGAGTAAATTTTAAATGTCTTACCATAAAAAATGAGTAAGTAAGGTGATGGCGATGTTAATCAGTCCGACTTAAGCATTCCACATTCTATATCAAATCAACACATTGTACCCCATATATGTATACAGTTGTTATGTTAATTAAAAATTAATAAAATGGGAAAGTCTAGATAGTTTGAGAATTTACTTTTTTCTGACGTTATCACATGCATTTTTTTTAAAATCATCATTTTATTTCTGCAGTTATGACATGAAAACCCAGCTTACCCATTAAAACAATCTCTCACAGTTTCTTTCAAGCATAGGAGTACTCCTCAGATTTCTTCATTCCAGTACTTGTCACATTGTAAATCAGCAGGGCCTGAATTGGTTAATAGTTTAAGCAGTCTTTGACATTGTCTTCATCAAATTAAATACGATTTTTTAAATTTATAAACTTTAGTTTCAGTTTTATAGCAAACTTGTGCAGAAAGTACACAGTTTCCACATAAACCATGGACAACTTCCCCACAGTGGACATTTTACACTGTGTGGCATATTTGTTATAGTCAACATTGACACATGACCATCAATCAAGCCATTGTTTACATTAAGCATTCATTTCTAGTGTTGTAATTTCTGTGAGTTTTATGTGATATGTAAGGAAATGTATCTGTCATTACATTATAATTTAGAATAGTTTCACTGCCCTAAAAATCTCCCTTTCTCCTCCTATTCATCTCACCCTCCCTCTAACCACTGACAGCCACCGATCTTTTTACTCTTTCCTTTATTTTGTCTTTTCCAGAAGGTCATATCGTTGGAATCACACAGTAAGCGGCCTTTTCAGATTGGCCTCCTTTACAGAATAATATGATTTGAAGTCTCCTTAAAGTCTTTTCATAGATTTATCAACTTATTTCATTTGAGCACTCAATTACTTTCTTTTGTATGGATATTCTGTAATTTATTTATCCAACCACCTGCCGAAGACCTCTTAGTTTCTTTCAAATTTTAGCAATTATGAAGAAAGCGACTCTAAATACCTAGATGCAGGTTTTTTAGTGAATGTAAGACCAGAAGTTTTCATATTCATGAAGTTCAGCTCATCAATTTTAGTTTCATGGACTGTGTCTTTAGTGTTGTATCTAAAAAGTCACTGCCATACCCCAAATCATCTAGATTTCTTGCTATCTTATTTTTTTTAATTATTGGGGGTACATTGAGGGTACAAGATATGTCACACACTGAGACCCCACCCCCTCCTTCCCTCTCTCTGCTCTTCCTTATCTTTTTATCTTATCTTTTAAAAGTTTTATTATTTTGTATTTTACATTTATGTCTATGATCCATTTTGACTTAACTTTTGTGAAGTTTGAGATCTGTGTCTAGATTTCTTTATTTTCTTTCCTTCTTTCTTTTTTCTTTTTTTTTTTTGCATGCTGATGTTCAGTTATTCCAGCTTTATTTGTTGAAAATACTATTCTTGCTCCATTGTATTGTCTTTGTCAAAGATCAGTTGACTGTGTTTATGTGTCTCCACTTCTGGGTTCTCTATTCTGTTCCTTTGATCTCTGTGTCTGTTCCCTGATCAAAATCACAGTCTTGTTTACTGAAGCTTTTTTATTAATATTAAGTCTTGAGATCAGTTAATAGGATTTTACAAAACAGATTCCTTATATTATTGCCTGAATTTGTAGTAGTGTTCTACTATGGAATAACAAATTATCTAAAATTTAGCATCTTAAAGCTACACTCAATTATTATCTCCCAATTTTGTAGGTCAGAAATTGAGGAATTCTCTGCTTATAATCTTGCAAGACTTAAGTCAAACTGTTGGGCAAGCAAGGCTCTTATCTGGAGGATACGAGGAGAATCAGGTTAGTAGCTCATTCACATCCTGGCTAAATCTAGCTCCTCAGCAATTATAGGTGTATAATTTTGTTTGTTTTCTTGTTCCTTTGTTTTTTGGTCCTTGATGGCAGTCAGATTATGGGCTATTCTCTGTTCCTAGAAGATGTTTGCATCTGAGCCCATGAGACCTCTTCATTTCAAAAACAGCAGTGGAAATATCTGTCATATAGAATCTTTCTTAGGTTCTGAATCTGTCTGAATTTTCCCTGTACTGTCTACTGGAAAAATCTTTGGATTGGATCAGACTCATTGAGATAATCCCTTATCTTAGAGTCAACTGATTCATTTGGGATTTTACTTTCAACTACAAAATTCCTTCTTAGAAGGAGATGAAAAACAAGGAGATAGGAACCTTGAAAAAGCTTATTTAGAACCTGCCTGCTGCAGACTTTACCTATATATACCATAGGTACCCATCTCATATTTCTCCAGGGACAACTGTGATATTGTTTCCATTCTAATAATATTAGCAGATATTTTAATCTTCTCTGCTCCCTTCCTAGAAAAAAAGCTTTGGAATACACCTTAGTTTTATTCTGAGTATTCAAAATGCATTTTTTTCTTGTTCTCTTACTCTCCTTTGACTATTCCTTCACCCTTCATCTTTGTAACTCTTGTGGCTTCCCTCTGCCTTCTCATTAATGTTTTAAGGAACACAGATACTGTTCTTGCTTAGAAAACCCAAGCCAATCTTGGTAGCAGGGAGAGGGCTTATACAACATTGAAAGGCCTCTGTGATGCCGCAATTTTTCTTAATTTTGGGTCTTTCTCCACCAGTAAACCTAGGACAAAAAAGTTTAATTTTCTTTAAACCTACTTAAAATTTGCAGCAAGACACATGGTGTTTAGATTCATCTTAAGAACTCTTTAACACTTGGTTGATTAAAACAAAGGCTCTCAAATTTTAATAATTGATAACATCATTTGAAAAACTCAT
This sequence comes from Nycticebus coucang, assembly GCF_027406575.1. Taxonomy (NCBI): domain Eukaryota; kingdom Metazoa; phylum Chordata; class Mammalia; order Primates; family Lorisidae; genus Nycticebus; species Nycticebus coucang. The sequence goes on along the minus strand of NC_069780.1, from coordinate 58,251,018 downwards.
TAAAGATGTGAATTCTTTGGTTTCACAAAGATTTCAATTTAGTAGGTCTAGGGTGAAGACCATAAAGCTATATTGATGTAATGAAAGAGATAAATATACCACCTAGTGAGAAATAGCATTCTGGCTTCCACAATTCTTGACTGGTGTGTGTGTGAACATTCACAAACATGCACACATGACATCTGTGCAACTCTGGAATGCAAGCATGTAGCCATGTCAGAGTCTCCAGTGAAATCAAGGGTTTATCCTATACATTTTAATTTGCAACTCCATCCAAAAGCTGCATGAAACTCTAGTTCAAATCCGTGAAAACAGGATTGTAGACAATACAATATTACTAATTCCTCTCCATTTCTAGTTTCTTCTGGGCCAGAAACTCTCAATTTGCTGGTGTCAGCAATTAACCAGAACTTTGTAAAATGTCATAAGTCTTAACAGGAGAAAATATAGCAACCTCAGAAAAAAGTGCCTGTGGCTCAGTGGTGCCTGTGGCTCAGTGGGCAGGGCATAGTCCCCATAAACCGAGGGTGGTGGGTTCAAACCCAGCCCTGGGCAAACTTCAGCAAAAAAACCCCTGGGCATTGTGGCGGGCACCTGTAGTCCCGGCTACTGGGGAGGCTGAAGCAAGAGAATTACCTAAGCCCAGGAATCCAAGGTTGCTGTGAGCTGTGTGATGCCAGGGCACTCTACAGAGGGCAATAAAGTGAACCTCTGTCTCTACGAAAAAAAAAAGAAGAAGAAGAAAAGAAAAGAAAAATTTAGATATATGTTCTGAGTTTACCTAGTAGATTGCACTGTTATACTGTGATGTTGTTTTGTAGAGACAAAATTTAATGCTACATGAATAAGTAAATCAGTCTTGATTCCTCTTTGTACAGGTAGAAGAGGAGGATTTCTCATAAAATTAATTGCAATTTTGTCATAGAATAGTATGTAGGGTCTTAGACATTTGTTGATAACTATATGTATAATATAAAGATTTTTAAAATATTTTAAATCTTTTCTATGAATATTTTAAATATTCTTTTAAATGTTACTTATAGGAATTGGATTGTTATTAATTTGATATGAAATCTCAAATTTCATTGTAAACATGAACACATATATTATGAATTTCTAATTGATATTGTTAGGTGTTTACAAGTGTATGATTATTAAATCCCTAATTATTTTTTCAATTTTGTCCTTGTTCTTCTCTCATCCTCTTAGTGTTTTCTGACTTCAATTCTATTTTGTCTTATACTGATAGTGTTACATCAGCACTATTTTACTTAAGAATTTCCAATAATTCTCTGTAACTCTGCCCTTATTTTTATTCTTCAATGAACAAGTTCTTTCATTTTGTTGTAAGTACTCATGTTGTGAAGTATATTTCTGAGCATTAAAATTCAATCTAATTGTGAGTTTTTAATATATGTTGGGAGTCCGGGGTCCTGGTTCCCCAAACCCAGTTGACCTGGTTTGATTATTTGGCTGAACTAAAAAGTTCAACCAAGGCATGGTGATAATTGAAAGCTCAAATGAGTGGAAACAGAAAATAAAACTGGAGCAGCACAGGCAGCGTGGATATAAAGTTAAAGTAACCTGCACAGGTTTTAATGTAACAAAGAGAAATTTTATTTAAGAACAAAAGGATAGTTTAGAGCACGTCTAAAGGGAGTTGGAAGTGGGTCCATCTCACGAAGAAGAGGTGACAGAGACAAAGATGCAAAGGCAGAGCAAAGGCAGAAACACCTCTTCCTCTCAGTTTGAATTTGGTTACAACTCTTTTATTGGCCTCTCTGCACCTCCAGACATTATTGCCCTTTTTCTATTGGTCATTGATTGTTGTGTCTTTCTACTGGTCATTGGTTACCTAGGTTACCTCATACCAACATTCTAATGGGCCCTTTAGACTTCCTGGGTCCACAGGCCAGGCTTCCCTCTCATTCCCCTTAGAGCCTTAGAGACCCTTTCTTTGTGTTCCTTCTCAATAAACTCTCTTTTATCACGATTACTGATAATAGAACAAAAAAAGCATGCCATTCTTGATTTTTTCTCTTTACTATACACCTTGTTCTCTGTCTCCTACTTACTGCTTTTGAACGTACTAATTTCTCTTCAATTTCCCATATTTTAACTTTCACTTTTTCTTCCACTTGTTTCATATTTTAACCTCTTCCCATATTTTAAACTTTCCCATATTTTAACCTTCACTTTATTCTTCCAGTTGTTTCATATGCTTGTTTGGAAAAAATACTCTTCACATTTTTTTTAAATTAGCATATATAAATCCTTTTCACAAAGTTTAAAGTTGTTTTGCATTTGAACATTCTTTTTATACACCTGAACTTTCTCGACTTCTTAGTAATTTTTGCTTACAATTTAGGTATGATCATTTTAAAACTCAAAATATTTCTATATAATTTTATAATTAATAAATTGTCAATTAATTATATTAGTATATCAATAAAGTTTTTGAGATATGTAATATAATTTTTCCTCCTTACTAGGTGTCTTATTTTTCTGATCAGAAAGGTACATTCTTTTTACTTTTGTGTTCAATTAAAAATTTGACTATTGAATTTGGACTCCATGTTTTACTGGAATTAGAAATCTAGGAAGTCAAATGTTTTCTCTTGGTTCTTTAAACATGTAATTTTACTGCCTTTTGATACATAATTTCACTAGTAAATAGTCTGGCATCTGTCCATTTCTTTTTGGATTTATTACTCTAATGTCCATAATTAAAATCATTACTTTTTACCATAGTGCATTTACAAGTCAATTAAATTTAATTTATCCAACTCACTGTGTCCTCTCAATTTGACCATTGAGATCTTTGTTCAGATCTCCAAGCTTTCTACACATTGATTTCTTTTGTATGGCTTCACCATTCTCTTCATTTTTCTCCTTCTGCAAAACTGAAGTTTTATTGAAATTCTTTTGTGATGTATTTTGTTATTACATTATATTGTTATTACATTACATTGTTATTACTTTTTTATTAAATCATAACTGTATACATTGATATGATCATGGAGCATCATGCACTCGCTTTATAGACCATTTGACACATTTTTATCACAATGGTTAACATAGCCTTTCCAGCGTTATCTCAGTTACTGTGCCAAAACATTTACATTCTACATGTACCAAGTTTCGCAAATACCCCTGTAAGATGCACCACAGGTTTTTTATTGCATCTGTGTTACCCATTCTTGATAAATTCTGTTAAAATGTATTCCAGTAAATTAATTTTTACTTTAACTCTACTATTTTGCATATTATCTCATACATCTAATTATTATTTTTTATAAATAATATCAATTTCAAGGATTATATATAGTTCAGTGTTTCTGGAGCATGATGTGCAAAGAATAAATGATATTGAGAATTAAAGATAATTTTAAATGTACATTCAAGAAGGACCTCATATTCTTCACAAAGTTTAAACTTCATTTTACAAAGAGTAAGCAGCAATTCTAGAAATGTAATCATTCAGTTTCAGTTGATAAAACAAAAGTCATTTTGTACAGCATCCTTATACAGGATTTAGTATAGTATAACTAATGGCTTATACGTCTCTTGGGGAACCAGGGGTGTGCAGGTCAGGAAAGATGACAACAGAGGCAAAGATAACAGTAAAGATTTTCCTCTGAGGCCATGCAATGGATAGTTGTCAGAAGTGGCCACACACCCCTACAATTCTCAAGAATATCTTCAAAGCTCCACTCCTTCTGCTGTAGGAGTTCGCTAGTAAAAGCATATTGACTTTCATGATTAAACTTCTGGGAACTGATGACACCTGTGTGATGTGAGCTTCTGGTCCTTTTGCTCATCTACTTCTTGGGGCTCCTGAACTATATATGCTCTCTAACTTTCCTTAAGTTCTCCCCCAACCATTAAAAATGGGTTCTCAATTAAATTGTCTTTTGTTGCTCTGTGTAAATGTTCTCTTTTATCTCAGTCCTTGACTGGTGACCTTACACTTTCCTCTGATGTCCTTATACGTTTCTCTGACATCTTACATTATCTTGGATCATAGAAAGTGCACTAATAGTTTTGTGGAATAATGAAATATATATTATTAATATTAATTAAGACGGTTTGATTAACCTCATAATTGCAGGAAAAAATGAGCCTTTGAAGTAAATAATTTCACTTGGCCTGTATAAATTAGAAGCAAAATTCTAAACTTCAGTAGTGGTTTTTGTGTCTTTCTTTCTCTCTCTCTCTCTCTTTCTTTCTTCCTTTCTTTATCTCTTTCTCTCTTTCTCCCTTTCTCCCTTCCTCCTTTCCTTTCTTTCTTCCTTCTTTTTTTTTTTTTGACAGAATTTCACTATGTCTCTCTGGGTAGAGTGCTGTGGCATCACAGCTCACAGCAACCTCAAACTCTTCATCTCAAGAGGTTTTCCTGCCTCAGCCTTCCAAGTAACTGGGACTACAGGCGCCTGCCACAATGCCCGGCTATTTTTTTGTTGTAGTTGTCGTTGTTTGGCAGCCCCGGGCTGGATTTGAACCTGCCAGCTCTGGTGTATGTGGCTGGTGCTCTAGCCACTGAGCTACAGGAGCCAAGCCTGTGATTTTTTTTTTTTTTTATTTCTCTAACAATAAATTTTCAAGAACAGTCATAGCATATTCTTGACAAATAATGAAAATGCATAAAATCTTATTATAAAAATAAAAATAATTTTTAAATAAATGTCCTCTTTTTACTTTTTAGTGATTTTGTTACAATGTTTTTGGTAAACTAGAAAAATGCTTTACAATGGCAACATAAAAAGTATATATTAGTGCATTTTCGTTTTTAATATATAGAATGGCATCTAAAATTACTTCTTTGTTTTAAAATATTAATGATGATATGCTTTCTGTGGACTTTGAGGAAAATTTTCTGAGTTTAGCATTTTATACTTTCTTTTCCTAGGTAGAATGAACAGACAAAAAGGGATTAAATAATGAATTTATCAAATATTAAAAATGACATATAATATATTATTTTAATATTACATGCTGCATTAATTTATATATAAATATACATAAAATATATGTCATCTATTTATATATGGTGTGTGTGTATATATATATATATTTATACATCAGTTCTGGTATATAGATCATCAGAGCTGCAATCAGGTTGTATAGGTAGCTATCAAAAAGAAATTTAGTCATAACATGGTATAAATTTGCACAAAATTTCCAAAGGTCTTATTTCCAAGGACATTGCTAATTAGGTTCCAGAAAATAACCCAAATTAATCCATGCTTAACTGCATTATAAAGGCTCTGAAAAACAGTCTATTTGTAATAGATTCATATAGCTGCTATAACAAATTAGCATCAGTTTGATGCCAAAAATTTATTTATCACTGTTCTCAAAGTAAGAAGTTGGAAACCAATACTACCGGGGTGAAATCAAGATGCCCCCCGGGCCACACTGCATCTGGTCGCTGGTAGACATCCATTACATAATGCTACCAGATTCTTTGTCTGCCATCATTCCTCAGTCTGCTTACTTCAGTCCTTAGAGATAAAACCTTCAAATTTCTGCTTCTTCTTCATGTCACCATACCTTGGATCTGTAAAATTGTCCTTCGAATCCTTTATAAAGATACATTTTATTTATATTTTCTGCCCACCCAGATAATGCCAGGTAATGTCCTTCTCTCAAGATCCTTTATTGTATTGCTGAAGTTTTTTGTTTGTATTGTAGCATTCACAAGATCCAGAGATTAGTACTTGGATATATCTTTGGGTACCAATGTATAGCTTCCTACCCTATTTAATTTCATTGCATTTTTTGTCTTTTTCTAGTATCTTGAAAGATACCTGACAAATAATTGGGGTTTAGAAAGTATCTCCACATGAATGAATGGATTTAATGATTAAGAATTTCAGGTATTTATAAAAAATACATTGACATATTATTTTATAAGCCTCTTTCTTTAAACATTTACATCATACAACTTAGTGCACTCTATTAATGGAAAGTCTATAGGTCAAAAAAAGTCATAGAATTTATTGCACAAATTAAACCTTTTTGAACAGTTAAAAGTAGTGTTGATTTAAAATACTCTGTCTCATTACAAAAGAGATATTGTGCTAAGTGTTTTAGTGTTTTTTCTGCAATATCTTGTTTCTTTTTTTTTTTTTTTTGTAGAGACAGAGTCTCACTTTATGGCCCTCGGTAGAGTGCCGTGGCGTCACACAGCTCACAGCAACCTCCAACTCCTGGGCTTAGGTGATTCTCCTGCCTCAGCCTCCCAAGTAGCTGGGACTACAGGCGCCCGCCACAATGCCTGGCTATTTTTTGGTTGTAGTTTGGCCGGGGCTGGGTTTGAACCCGCCACCCTCGGCATATGGGGCCGGCGCCCTGCTCACTGAGCCACAGGCGCCGCCCAATATCTTGTTTCTTGTTTGTTTGCTTTGTTTTAGGCTAGGTTTTTTTTTAAGTGTATATGTAGGATGCAATATTATCAAAAAGATCAACTTATATGTTTGTGCAAAACTTATCTGCAGAGTTTTCTGACTCACATGTATTTCATTTTTTGTTGAAGTTTTTCTCCCATTAAAATATGTGAAGTGTCTTCTCTGTTACATAGTCTCAAATTCTTTAATAATAACTTCAATAAAGACTGTCAAACTTGAAATAGTTATTTCATGTTACTCTCCAATTTTTTAAGACTTATTACTTTTCAGATCTATATTTGAAAGCTCATTTCTCCTACTTGTATATTTCTCACATGATTTTTACATTTTAATATTCTGATATCAATGCTTTCAGAATGTACACCCAAATGCAAAATATTATAAAAAGTGTCTAGTATAGGGCCAAGTCCAAAGATTGGTTTCTTTTCTGTTTTTGTACTTAAAGTGTTTAAGAACCAAGTTCCTAAATCTGTAATTACTATTATATTAAAATAAAAGAACACCTTATTGAAAATTTTAGATGTTATTAAAATATTTAAATACAATTATTCTTCTGAAATAAGAAGACAGATATTCCAATCAGAATACATTGGACTTTTAGTGTATGAAAACATTCAATTTCATTGCAGAAGTATGTGTGTGTATATAGATGGTGCTGCGGAAATAACAGTGACTATCTTTTGCACTCCTCCACCAAATCCTTAGGCTGGGCTGAAGCCCAGAATTATCTCTGACTTCTATGTCATTCACTATTAGCATCTGGAAGGACTTTTAACATACATGATTATACAGAGTGTCCAAAAAAATTGTGTGAAATTTAAAATAGTTTAAAATAGTGCCCTGAGGTGGGACACTTCAGGGCCCCTAGACATCCCTCCATGTTCTAAGGTAGGGTTAGGAAATGGTGAAGGACATTTTGAAGACAGAGAATGCCTGCCCTGTGGGGTTTTTTTGGATCTGGGCACTTAATTGAGTTACATTGGGAGAACTTGGGCAAGTGAGTGAGTGAGTCTGAACAGCGTCCTGGGGCTGGACTGAGCCACCAGGTGGAGTGGAGCTTTTAATTTCAGCAGCAGGCCAAGGACAGCCATTGTGGGAAGGCTGCCTTGTAAGCTTGGTCTGCAGGGTTCTAATGCAAAGCCAGCTCTGATACACCTGGTAAGCAGGGAAGTCACTCCTGGGAAGATGAGACCAGCACAAGAGGAAGGCCACTGCACAAACAAAGGACATGGTTTGAAAAGGTCAAGACGTGGTTATTAAGCAGGACAAGGTGAGCTTCAGGTTCCCAACCCTGTGGGGTTTGAGAGCAAAGAAGTGAGGAAGATTGAACAGGGTCTCTGCAGAGGCTTCCAGTCAAGACCTTATACAGTTGTATCAGTATGGTGATTAGTATCTAATAGCATATATATTTTTTTCTTTTTAAAAATTATTTTTTCAAATTATTCCCCCTAGATTTTTCTTTTTCTTCTTTTTTCTTCTTTTTCTTGTGTAACTATAATTTTTCATTGTTTCCTTCCTTAATAATAAGGGCTTGATTTTTGCTAGTTTTTCTGCTTTATTGTTCTCCACCACCCCCCATTTTATCCCTTACGATATTTTGTTTGTTTTACTTTGATTTATAGTATTTTTGTTTTTCTTCTCTGTTTGGTGAAATTGAGGTCTTATGTCTGCTCAGATGGCAAAGAGCTCCAGACCTCAAGGAACCAAGCCAACCGAGTCACCCAGAAGAGGGGACTTTCCTCTTTCCTTTCTCTCTCTCTCTCTTTTTTAATATTTTATCCCTTCTTGCCCCTCACTCTTTTCTTCCATTTAGTCCTTTACCAAAAGGATGCTTCATCTCCTTAGATCGGAGGCATGGTAACTTAAAGATCAGGAGAAAGTAAAAGAAAAAAAAACAGGGCAAGGAAACAGACAAAAAGAAAACACTCATGAGGAAGAAACAGCAGGAAATCCTAGCATCATGAACAACCAGAAGAGAACAACTCCCCCATGACATGATGAGGTAGCTACTGCAGGGGATTACACCTGCAAAGAAATGTTAGAAATGATAGAAAGGGAATTTAAAATGTGGATGGTAAAAACAATGAAGGAAATTTCTGAGAAAGTTGAAAATAACCAAAAGGAAAGCCAAAACAGAATCAAATAAGAGATGAATGACAGAAAGAATATAGAAAGGATAGAGCAGAGCTGAAGAAATTGAAGCAGTCGATTAGGGAACTTGAAGATGTAGTAAAAAGTATTAATAACATATTAGACCATGAAGAAGGAAGAATCTCAGAGGTAGAGGATAAAGCTCTTGAGCTAACACAGGCAGTTAAGGAGACAGAAAAAAAGGAAAGAGAAAACAATGTTCACTGAGAGAATTATGGGACTTCATGAAGGATTCAAACATAAGAATTATAGGTACCCTAGAAGGGGAAGAAGAACATCCAAAAGTAATGGAAGCCCTACAAGAGGATATCTGTTGCTGCCCACCAGCCCAATCAACGACACAGAGATATTACTGCAGACAGAATGATTTATTAAGTTAAGATGGAGGCTTGCTCAGGCCTACAGTGACTGTACATCTTTACTCACTGTATTATATATCCAAACTCATCAGATAAAAATAAGTAAGAATAAAGAACAAAAGCATTAATTGAGACTGTCATAAAAAAGTTCTCCTCAGCATAAATGTTGCAAAGCACATACACATCATTTCTAAGTCTGGAGCATATAACTTAAAGATAAAATACAAGGACACCAGGTTGTCTGTTTCTGTTTGCCCACCTCCCAAACAGGCTAAATTAAACTTTTGTGTAATTTGAAGTTAGGGAATGAAGAGCAACAGTTTAGCTCCAGACAGGTGCTAAATCTCCAGCTAAGACTTGGGGGGACCTCAAGGATTCCTTTCTCAAGACCTTTTCAGCAAGCAGGAAAGAATTAACTCCTGCATCTCTGCTGTTTTAGCAAACAGGGAGAAAATAACCCTTTGTCTTGCTTATAGCTGAGAATGGAATTTTCCCATCTTAGGTTCTCATACCACAAGGAGCATATATGAGACAAAGCCATCTTTCTGGGGTGCAGAAAACCGTGCACCTTCAGATATCATAAATGAAAATTTTCCAGATATCACCAAAGATTTTGACACATTCCTTTCAGAGGAATATCAAAGCCCATGTTGTCTGAACTCAAACAGAGTTTCTCAAAGACACATTTTCATGAACCTGTCCAAAGTCAATACAAAAGAGAAAATTCTGACCTACAGGAGCAAATCCATCAGGGTGACAGTGGACTTCTCAAATAACCTTTTCAAGCCAGAAAAAAATGGTCACCTACCTTTAACCTACTGAATAAAGTTTCCAGCCAACAATTATATATTTTCCTAAGCTAAGGTTTAAAATTCATGGAAAAATAAAATCTTTTACTGATATTCAAACATTGAGTAAGTTTGCCACAAGACCAACTCTATAGGAAATACTTAGACCTATTCTACCCACTGACCATCACAATGGACCACAGCAAAGTAAACACCCAGAAGCTAATGGGCAAAACCTAGATTCCACAATAATGCAAAAGATAAAAGTAAACAATGGACTTTCACAAAATAAGATGAATAGAACTCCACCATATTTATCAGTTCTCTCAATAAATGTTAATGGCTTGAATTACTCATTGAAGAAGCATAGGCTGAATGATTGGATAAAAAAGCACAAGCCATCCATTAGCTGCTTGCAGGAGACACACCTAGCCTCAAAGGACAAAGTAAAACTCAGGGTTAAGGGATTGGAAAATAACTTTTTAGGCAAATGAGAATAAGAAGAAAGGAGGGATTGGAATCTTATGTTCAGATGCAAGTGGATTCAAAGCAACTAAAGTCAAGTAAGACAAAGATGAACACTTCATATTGGTCAAGCGAGCGAGACAACAAGAGGACATTTCAAAACTAAATATTGTGCACCCAAATTAAATGCACCGATATTCTTGAAACAGACCTTAATTAGTCTGAACAATATGATATCCTAAAGCAGCATAATAGTGAGAGACTTTAATACTCTTCTTACAGAGGTAGTGAGAACCTCTAAATCAAAACCAAGCAATGATACCAGGGACTGAAACATGACCTTAAACAACTGTGCTTAATAGACATATACAGAACACTCCATCCCAAAGCTAAAGAATATACATTCTTCTCATCAGTCATGGAACATTCTTCAAAATAGATCATATCATAGGAGACATTTCAAACTTCAACAAAATCAAAAGGTTTGAAATTTTGCCTTTTGCCTTCTCAGAGCACAGGGAAATAAATATGGAATTCCAACAAAAATTGTCTCCCTACACAAAAGCATGGAAATTAAACCACATTATCTTGAATGACAGCTGAGTCAATGAAGAGAAAAAGAGGAAATCATTAACTACCTTGAGCATAACATCAATGAAGACACAAGCTATGAAAACCTGTGGGGCACTGCAAAAGCACTGCTAGGAGGGAATTTTCTCACATTAGATAAACAGAAAGAGAGAACCTCAACAACTTAATGAATCATCTTAAAGAAATGGAAAATGAAGAGAAATCAAATCCAAAACCTAGCAGAAGGAAAATAACCAAACAAGTCAGAAATAAATGAAATTGAAAATAAAAGAACCATTTAGAAAATTAATAAAACAAAACATTGGTTCTTTGAAAAGATAAATAAAATCAATAAACTATTGGCCAGATAAACAAGAAATAGAAAAATAAAATCTTTAATAACCTCAATCAGAAATGAAAAGAGGGAAATGACAATGGAAACCACGGAGATATAAGAGATGATTTCTGACTATCACCAAGAACTCTATGGCCAGAAATTTGACAATGTGGAGAAATGGACCAATACCTGGAATCACACCATCTTCCTACACTTATCCAGGAAGAAACAGATCTCTTGAACAGGCCAATATCAAGTACTGAGATTAGAGAAAAAAATAAGAAAGCGTCCAACAAAAAAATAGGCAGGACCCGATGGCATTAAAAGAATTCCATAAAACTTTCAAAGATGAGCTTGTGCCTATATTGAAGGACCAATTCTAAAACATTGAGAAGGAAGAAATCTTCCCCAAGATGTTCTATGAAGCAAACATCACCTTGATTCTAAAGCAAGGAAGGACGCAACCAAAAAGGAGAGCTACAGACAGGTTCACTAATGAATATTGACACAAACATACTCAACAAAATCATAGCTAATATATTGCAGCTACACAAAAAACATTATGATCAAGTAGGCTTCATCCCAGGGATGCAAGACTGGTTTAACATACACAAATCCATAAATCTAATACATCATATCAATAGAAACAAAATAAAAGACCATATGATCCTCTCAATTGATGCAGAAAGAGCATTTTACAAAATCCAGCATCCATTTCTAACAAGAATGCTTGAGAAAATAGGCATGGGTGGCACATTTCTTAAGCTGATTGAAGCCATCTATGTCAAACCCACAGCTAACATCATACTTAATGGAGTAAAAATGAAAGCTTTTCCACTTAGAACTGGAATCAGACAAGGTTGACCACTATTCTATTATTCAACACTGTGCTGGAAGCTCTAGCCAATGTAATCAGGCAAGAGAATGATATAAAGGGCATACAAATAGGGACAGAGGAGGTCAAACTCTCTCTCTTTGCTGATGATATGATCTTATACTTAGAACACCCCAGAGATGCAACCACAAAACTCCTGGAAGTGAACAGGAAATACAGTAACATCTCAGGGTATAAAATCAGTATCCACAAATGATTAGCCTTTGTGTATACTACTACTAACAGCCAAGTTGAGAAGCAAATCAAGGGCAGAATTCCTTTCCCAGTAGCTTCAAAGAAAATGAAATATTTAGGAATCTACCTGACAAAAGAGGTGAAAGGTCTTTTCAAAGAGAATTATGACACTCTATGGAAAGAAATTGCAGAAGACACTAACAAATGGAAGAACATACAATGCTCTTGCCTGGGAAAAATCAGCATTATCAAAATGTCTATTTTACCCAAAGCAATCTACACATTAAATGCAATCCTCAGTAAAATACCAACATCATATTTTGCAGAACTGAAAAACAGTAAAATATTGAATGAAATTCAAGAAGATGTAAACAGACTGAGTTATATACTAATGCTCTGAGTTATATACTAATGCTGTGGAGAGGGAGATGTGAAGATGTGAATACTACACAAATTGATCAAAAATTCAGCAAGTTCACAAACTCTACCAGTATTTTGACGAGGAAATGGAAAGCTGATTGTATAATATTTATACTAACACAGATCACTAACAATCACAGGGACATTCTTGAAAACAAACTATACACAAAATTGTCAGAAAAATTTAATATAAATATATTAATATTAATCTGTTATAAAGTAATTAGGAGAAACACAGCAATAAGAGCACTATATCAGCATAAAGAAAAGCAAATGGAGCAATACAATAGAATAAATAGTCCAGAACTACAACTACACAAAAACATGCTCTTGATTTATAACAAAGTTTACATCAGGAAAGGATCATCATTCCATAAATGATGGTGTCAAGTGGACTTTGACATGTATAGAAATAATCTGTGTCCTCTACCAAACCCAATACACATAAAAAATGGTACCTGATCTGTGAAAAAGTAATAAAAATTATAGATATAAATATGAAAAGTCAATTAGCAAAACTTACATTGTTTTCCATTAAAATTGAGAATTCTGTTTGTGTAATAACAATATTACAAATGCAGAATCAAAAATCAGATGAAGCATTCAACCTCTCAAGTGTTGCTTACAGGAATGTGTATAAACTGGTGTAATTTAGAAAAACTAGGAAGATCTACTAAAATTAAATAAAATAACTTCTGATGACCCAGAAATTCCATTCTCTATACATGCCACCCATACCCTACATGCAATTATGTTTTTTAAAAAGGACATGGATAATAATATTCACTGCTGTCTGGTCTGAATCTAAGTGTACCGCAGGTACCGTTTTGACTATAATGCCAGGCTAGCTAAAGGAAAACCATTTTGGTTCCAGTATGCATCTGTTTTTTATTTTTATTTATTTATTTATTTATTTATTTTTGTATTAAAAGATTAGAATTAACCTGCTGCTTGCTTACAGAGTTACAGCCAGACACAAGATCAGAAAATCACCCTGAGGAAAAATAGATCAAGAATCTGGTATAGGCCAACTGTGGACTGCTTATAACAAGATAAACCAGACAACCTCTTCTTTGCTGATAATCATGAAGCAAGTCATGATAACTTGCTCAAAGCTTGCCTTCTGCCACTCAACCATTCCCTTTGTAAGTTGTTTAGTACGCAGAAGAGACCTAAGATGGTCTTTGAGACAATTGTCAGCCATTTTCTCAGGCTGCTGGCACTTGATTAAACCTCCTTTCCTTCAACAACATCTGCGCCTCATGTTTGGTTCTCAGATGGTGGGTAGGTGAACCTGTGTTAGTCAACACGAAGATACTGATATATCTCAACTGATGGTTTATAGTCAGTTACTCTCTAATACCTTATTCTACTCTTTCCCTTTTTCTTACTACTGCACTTGGCAAGTCAAAAAAGGAAGGAAATGAAAGAATATTCATTGTTGCCTTAATGTAATAATAAAAAGTTTGAAGCAAAACTAACTGAAAGGCATTCATTCAATAAAATAATATACAACAATGAAAATAAATTTCTGTTCCACAGAATAACAGGGTAAATCTTACCTGTATAATGTTTAATCAAATAAATCATACACAAAAGCATACAAACTCTTTGATTTTATTTAAGTAAACTAATAAAAAGTAAGCTATTTAAGATAATTGCATTAACATGAACTACAGGTCACAGATTGCTCAAGAGCTTTATTTGAACAGAAATATGATATAGAAAAGATTACTTATGGTAATTATTTAAAGTTTTTTTCTGACACAATATGTATGAATATATGATGATTAAAAACAATTTGAATTGGGAGAAATTTAAATTAACTGTTATAAATCTTACTTTAAAAGAACATTTATTTTTTTCTTCTATTGTCTTCAATTTTAGAATATAAATCTTATCACACCACATACAATAAAAGTATGCTTGCTAGGCTGCAATTTTTTATTATTTGTTTTATCACCACCTTATCAATGTATCAATATGTATAAAAAATGTGAATATTTATTTTCAGAAATTTGTCCAATAGTACCTGCAAGCTTTGTGTTAGTATTTTGGTATGTAGAATTACTCTGTACACATTTTTTCAGTCTTCTACACTGTACTCAGTCACTTTGCTCTAACTTACCTTCCATAGCTGCTAAAATATTCGTGTATATCCATCCTCTGAACTCAATCTGCCTTATAGAACTGGGTTGCAGGTAACAGGACTTCAATGCTAACAAGTTGACGTCTTTTCACTGCACTACGTCACTGATGTTGCTTTTGCTCAGCTGTATGATATAAACATTGTTTTGTATATAACAGATGGGACTACTCAGGAGACTGGATGGAGGTCTGTGGCATGTTTAATGATCAGAGTCATATGAAAGAGGGACAATGCCATTACTATGAAGAGCTGAAGACTGATGACAGATAAAAAATTATTTGTCCAAGTATTTTTCTAAAGTTTGAGATATATTTTTTCAAACATGGTACCTCTCCACATTATAATGTATATGTGTTTGTGTGTGTGTATTAAAGTACCATGATTTATAAAAAACATGCATTTGTTTTAGGTATGATATTGCTATTTTGAAGGTCAACTTATTTATAACAAAGTTTCTTTTAGCTTGTACATTTACAAGACAGAGCTGAGCTGAATTCTTTATCACTGTGCACTTTAATAAGATTTCCACTATTGCCTATTTTCTACCAACTTGGAAAAGAATAGTCTTTTGTTATGATAAATGCTCTTGATTCTGTGTGGAAAAAGCTGGTACAATTCTAGGCAATGCAATTTATGTTAACAGCATAGATGAGCCTGTAACTGCTCTCCCATTAACATTGTTGTTTTTCTCTGTTCAAAAATTTTCTAAAAAGTCCACTTTTAAGGCTGGAATATTTCATACTTGTCTCCAAACAAAATGTGACTCTTTTTATAAAATTACACTTATGTCAGTTGAGCTTTTATTCCAGATAAAGAAATAGGGAGAAAAACATCTTTTTTTTTTTTATTTTTCTCTAAAGGCATTTTATTCATAAGCAAAGTATAAATGGCAAAGTCTTATTTCCCTGCAAGTTTGTTCATGAGGATAAATGTTACTTTACTTATAAGAAACAGCATGTGATACTGAAAGTGATGACTAATGTAGTTCACAATAAAAATATCTAATTGAATTATCATAAGTTTATTTCTTAATGTAACTTATTTAAAAAGTTACTTTTATAAAACAAATTAACTATAAAACTATAAAATAATTGTACTTTACCTATGACATCTATGTATAATGTACTTTTACATATAAAATAGATTTAGAATACATGTTTCAAAAAGTGGTAGCCATAAAATCTGTGTGCAATTTTAAATTTTAAATTGCACACTGTATTAAATTGCACATGAACTTCATGGCCACCCTGTGTGTATTTATATATATAATATAAATGTGTGTATGAATGGATATATACGTGTGTGGATGGATGTACACAAACACATGAAATATCTTTATCTATATCTGTATATAGATACAGGTATATTCATATGGTGGTGAGGGTAGAAAGCAGTAGCTGGATCGGATTACGTGTGAGAGTGCATGTAGTGAGAATAAGATTGGAGCCCGAGAGGCTAAGGCTGAGAGAATACAGCTGGTCTAGCCAGTCTAGGTCCTATGAGAACTTTACCTCATGTTTTCCATCCTATTGTTTTGTAAATTCAGCTTTAAGTTGTTTAAGTTGTTTAAGGCAATTGATTTAGGAGATGAACTTGTGAATTGGAATGTTGTGATATGAATCATGGGTTATATCAATTATTGTTTATTATGAGTCCTGGGTTATGGTGATCACTACTGTTTGAGACAAATGTTAATTACTGTTGTTTAAGTTAAGAGTGCCTTTTAGTATTATTATTATTAAATCATAGCTGTGTACATTAATGCAATTATGGGGAACCATGTGCTAGTTTTATATATAATTTGAAATACTTTTATCAAACTGGTTAACATAGCCTTCACAGCATTTTTTTAGTTATTGTGTTAAGATATTTATATTCTACCCTCAGTAGATTTAAAATGTACCCTTGTAAAATGCACTGTAGGTGTGGTACTACCAATTACCCTCTCTCCACCCATCCTCTTCCCTCTTCTCCCCACCCTCTCTTCTTTCCCCTTCATCTTGGGCTATAGTTGGGTTATAGCTTTCATTTGGAACTGTGGGTGCTTATAAATGAGTTTCATAGTAGGGATGAGTACATTGGATAATTTTTCTTCCATTCTTGAGATACGTTGCTAAGAAGAATAGGTTCCAGCTCCATCCATGCAAACATGAAAGAGGTAATGTCTCCATCCTTTTTTAAGGGTACATAATACTCCATGGTGTACATATACCACAATTTATTAATCATCTGTGGGTCGATGGGCTCTTGAGCTATTTCCATGACTTAGCAATTATGAATTGGGCTTCAATAAACATTCTGGTGCAAATATCTTTTTTATAAAATGATTTTGGATTCTCTGGATGTATACCTAACAGAGGAATTGTAGGATCGAATCCCTGCGTGATCTCCAAACATCCTTCCTATAGGAATGTATTAGTTTGCATTCCCATCAGTAGTGCAGAAGTGTTCCCTTTTCTCCACATCCACGTCAACATCTCTGGTTTGAGGATTTTGTGATATGGGCTAATCTTACTGGAGTTAGATGCTATCTCAAAGTAGTTTTGATTTGCATTTCTCTGATGATTAAGGATGATGAGCATTTTTTCATATGTCTATAGGCCATACGCTTGTCTTCTTCAGAGAAGTATCTCTTTAAGTCCTTTGCCCACCCTGAGATGGGATCACTTATTCTTTTCTTGCTAATATTTTTGAGTTCCCTGTGGATTCTGGTTATCATACCTTTGTTGGAGACATGACCTGCAAATATCTTCTCCCATTCTGAGGGCTGTCTTCTTGCTTTACTTACTATGTTCTTGGCTATGCAGAAGATTTTTAGTTTTATCAGGTCCCAGTAGTGCATTTTTGGTGTTGCTTCAATTGTCCAGGGGTCTTCCTCATAAAATATTCGCCCATGCCAATTTCTTCAAGTGTTTTCCCTGCACTCTCTTCTAGTATTTTATAGTTTCATGCCTTAAGTTTAAATCTTTAATCCAGTGAGAATCTATCTTAGTTAATGGTGAAAGGTATGGGTCCAGTTTCAGTCTTCTACAGATCGCCAGCCTGTTCACCCAGCACCATTTGTTAAATAGGAAGTCTTTTATCCACTGAATGTTTTTAATTGGCTTATTGAAGATCAAATGGCACTAAGTAGCTAGGTTCATTTCTTGGTTCTCTATTCTGTTCCATACGTCTACCTCTCTGTTTTTGTGCCAGTACTATGATGTTTTAATCACTATTGATTTTTAGTATAATCTGAGGTCTGGTAGCGTGATTCTGCCTGCTTTGTTTTTATTTCTGAGTAATGTCTTGGCTATTCGTTTTTTTTTTTCTGATTCCTTATAAAACAAAGTATTATTTTTTCAAGGTCTTTAAAGTATGACAGTGCTGATTTAATAGGGATTGTATTAAAATTGTATATTATTTTGGGTAGTATGGACATTTTAACAATGTTGGTTCTTCCCAGCCATGAGCATGGTATGTTTTTTCCATTTGTTAATATCTTCAGCTATTTTTTTGCTTAGAGTTTCATAGTTCTCTTTATGGAGATCTTTCACATCCTTTGTTAGGTAAACTCACAAATATTTCATCCTCTTTGGCACTACCGTAAAAGGAATAGAGTCCTTGACTATTTTTTCAGCTTGACTATTGTTAGTATATATAAAGGCTACAGATTTGTGAATATTGATTTTGTTACCTGAGACATTCCTGTTCTCCTTGATCACGTCTAAGAGTTTTGTAGTTGAATCCAGGTGTTTTTCCCGATAGACAACCATACCATCTGTGAAGAGTAAATCTTTGATCTCTTCTGACCCTATATGGATACCCTTGATCACTTTTTCTTGCCTGATTGCAATGGCTAAGACTTCCATTTCAATATTAAAAAGCAGTAGAAACAATGGGCAATCTTGCCTGGTTCCTGATCTGAGTGGAAATGATTTCAATTTAACTTCATTCAATATGATATAGGCAGTGGGTTTGCTATAGATGGCCTCTATCAGTTTAAGAAATGTTCCTTCTATACCTGTTTTCTATTCTTTTTAAATTAAATCATAGCTGTCTACATTAATGCAATCATGGGGTACAATGTGCTGGTTTTATATACAATCTGAAATATTTTCATCAAACTAGTGAACATAGCCTTCACAGCATTTTCTTAGTTATTATGTTTAGCCTTGTAAGATGCACTGTAGGTATGGTGCCACCAATTACCCTCCCTCCACCCATCCTCCCCACCACTCCCCTCTCTCTCCTCTTTCCCCATATTTTGGGGCTATAATTAGAGTTTTTGGCCAGGGCTGTGTTTGAACTTGCCACCTCCAGCATATAGGGCCGGTGCCCTGCTTTTTTGAGCCACAGGCGCTGCCCTCTTGGGCTATAATTGGGTTATAGCTTTCATATGAAAGCTTTTAATTGGTTTCATAGTAGAGCTGAGCACATTGGATACTTTTTCTTCCTTTCTTGAGATACTTTGCTAAGAAGAATATGTTCAAGCTTCATCCATGTAAACATAAAAGAGGTAAAGTCTCCATCTTTTTTTTAAGGCTACATAATATTCCATGGTGTACATATACCACTATTTATTAATCCATTCATGGTTTTATGGGCATTTGGGCTTCTTTCATGACTTAGCAATTATTAATTGGGCTGCAATAAAGATTCTGGTGCAAGTATCTTTGTTATTATGTGATTTTTGGTCTTTGGGATATATACTTAGTAGAGGAATTGTAGGATCGAATGGTAGGTCTATTTTTAGATCCCTAAATGTTCTCCAAACATCTTTCCAAAAGGAATGTATTAGTTTGCATTCCCACCAGCAGTGCAGAAGTGTTCCATTTTCTCCTCATCCATGCCAACACCTCTGGTTTTGGGATTTTGTAATGTGGACTAATTTTATTGGAGTTAGATGATATCTCAAAGTAGTTTCAAAAGTGTTGTGATCATGAAAGAATGCTCGATATTATGAAAAGCTTTTTATGCATCAATTGAGAGAATCATATGCTCATTGTTTTTATTTTGTTTATGTGAATAATTATATTTATAGAATTATGTATATTGAACCAGTCTTGAGAGCCTGGTATAAAACCCACATGGTCATGGTGTATAATTTGTTTTGATGTATTGCTGGATTCTGTTTGCTAGGATCTTACTGAATATTTTTGCATCCATATTCATTTGTGATATTGGTCTATAATTTTCTTTTCTTGTTGGGTCTTTTTCTGGCTTGGGGATCAAAGTGATGTTTGCTTCATAGAATGTATTTGGTAGTACTTCTTTTTTTTCTATATTTTGGAAAAGGTTAAGTAATATAGGTACTAGTTCCTCTATAAAGTTTTGGTAATTCTGATGTGAAGCCATCTGGTTCTGGACTTTTTTTTATTTTCAGGGGTGGAAACTAGGTAGTTGATGCTATTTCAGAGCTTGATATATGCCTGTTCAACATTTCCACTTTATTCTGGCTATGTCTAGGAAGGTGGCTTCCAAGTATTCATCTATTTCCTTCAGATTTTCATATTTGTGAGAATAGTTTCTTGTAATATTCATTAAGGAGTTTTTGAATTTCTGAGGAGTCTGTTGTTATTTCATCATTACCATTTCTGACTGATGAAATTAGAAATTTTACTCTTTTTTTTCTGGTTAGGTTAACAAAAGGTTTATCTATTTTATGGACCTTTTCAAAAAACCAACTTTTTGATTTATTGATCTGTTGTATAATCCTTTTGTTTTCAATTTCATTTAATTCTGCTTTAATTGTGGTTATTTCATTGCTTCTGCTGGGTTTGGGATTGGAATGTTCTTCCTTTTCCAGTTGCTTGAGATGTCCCATTAAGTTGTTATCTTCCTCTTTTTTTGTTTTCTTGAAGAAGTCCTGAAATGCTATAAATATCCCTCTTAGGACTACCTTTGTGGTATTCCAGAAGTTCTGGTAATTTGTGTCTTCATTATCATTTTATTCCAAAAATTTAGTAATTTCCATCTTAATCTCTTTTATGACCCAGCTTTTGCTCAGCATAAGGCTATTTAGTTTGCATGTTTTTGTATGTGTATGCAAATTCCTGTTGTTACTGAGTTCAACATTTATTCCATGATGGTCTGAGAAGATGCAAGGAATGATTTCTATTCTTTTAAATTTGCTGAGGTTAGACTTGTGACTTAAGATGTGATCAACTTTGGAGTATGTTCCCTTGGCTGGTAAGAAGAATGTGCATTCAGTTTTGTTAGAGTGGAATGTTCTGTAGATGTCTGTTAAATCCACATGTTGAATGGTTAAGTTTAAGTCTAAAATTTCTTTGCTCAACTTCTTTTTGGAGTATCTATCCAACACTGCCAAAGAAGTGTTAAAAACTCCGACTATTTTGGAACTGGAGGAAATAAAGTTGCTCATGTTTGTTAGAGTCTCTCTTATAAATTTAGGTGCATTCTGGTTAGGAGCATAATGTTAATAATGAAATCTCATCATGTTGTGTGTTACCCTTAACAAATATGAAGTGACCATCTTTATCTTTCCTTACTTTTGTTAGTTTAAAGCCTATTGTATCTGCGAATAAAATTGCAACACCTTCTGATTTTCATTTGCCTGAAATATTGATGACCATCACTTCACCCTGAGACTATATTAATCTTTTAAGGTAAGATGAGATTCTTGTATGCAGCAGAAGTCTGGCCTAAGTTTTTATATCCAGTCAGCCAACCTGTGCCTCTTTAGAGTGGCAATTTAAGCCATTCACATTAACTGAGAATATTGATAAGCCTGACAATATTTTGGGTATTCAGGTTCAAAAGTCAAGTGAACATTTTTACTTCTTTTGCCACTGTAGAAGTTGGAATTTGATCAAAAGTTTCTGAGTGAGTTTATTTTGGTGGTAGATGATTGTGCTGTTTATTATGGAAGATAGGTCTGAGAATATCTTGGAGAGCTGATATAGTTATGGCAAATTTTTCAACATGTGAATGTCATTAAAGTATTTAATTTCTCCATCATAAATGAAACTCAGTTTAGCTGAATACAGCATCCTGGGTTGAAAGTTATTTTGTTTTAGGAGTAAAAGGTCAATGACTACCCTATTGTAGCTTGAAAAGTTTCAGCAGAGAGATCTGAAGTCATTCTAATATTCTTCCCCTTGTAGGTTATGTTTTTTTTTTTTACATCTGGCTGCTTGCAGAATTGTCTCCATCATATTAACTTTGATGAAATTAATTATAATATAACTGGGAGATGCTTTATTTGGTTGAGTCGTGCTGGGGTTCTGAAACTGCTATCTGAATTTCAGAATCTCTTGCCATGTTTGGGAAATTCTCCATGATTATCTCTGAAAGTAGAGAATCTGTGCCTTTTGAAGCAACCTTGTTGCCTTTAGGAATTCCTATAAGGTGAATATTAGTTTTCTTTGAATTGTCTCAGAGCTCGCTGAGAGAATTATCCATTTTCGCTCTTCACTTCTCTTGCTCTTTGAGTATTTGGGAGTGTTCAAAACCTTTGTCTTCAATGTCAGAGATCCTTTCTTCTGCCTGCTCCATTCTGTTACTGAGGATTCTACTGTATTTCTCAGATCTTTGAGGGCTGCAAGTTCTTGCCTCAATGTGTCAAAAATCTTTAGTAATTTTGTCTTTGAATTCATTGAATTCTTGAGACAACTTTTAAAATGCTCCTCGAATTTCTAATTCAAACTTTACCTCCATTCTATTAATTTTATTTGCAATCCAAATTCTGAATTCAATTTCTGACATCTGAGGCATTTGTTTATGAATGGGATTTTCTGGTCTGTTGCCTTGTCATTCCTTGGGGGATTTTATCTACTCTGATTATTCATGTTGCCAGAGTTTTTCCACTGATTCCATCCCATGATTATTTTTTCACCATGTGGGTAGATGAGCAGATGAGGTGAACTTGGATTGGGGACTCCTGGAGTAGTGATTAACCTGTCTTTTGCACAAAAGCTAGGACTTGTGGCTGCAAGTTTTCCCCTACATCTTTGCAAAGGACCTGTACAGTACTATGGCCTGAGCCACTGGGGACCTGCTTGGTGTGGTGGGACTAAGTGTCTCTGTCTTATTTTCAGCAAGTCTCTGTCCAATCCTAGTGAATTGGTAATTCAGGGTTGAAGTCTCAACTGTGGAGAAATACAAGCAATTAAGACACTCTGCCCCCCATGGGCAACAACTGGAAAAGGAAAATCAAACCTTCCCACAACAACCGGGGTACCACCTTGGATGGTCCTCAGGTCAAGAGTTCCAAATCAATTGTCCCAGTCATCACCCAATCTCAAGTGGGAGAGTTCAAAAGGTCTCCAGCAACTATATAGCAAGGGTCTGCTGGCACCTCAAGTGTGACTCTGTCTGGTGCTCCATGGAGTCAGAAGGGGCCATCCAGCAAATAAATTAGTCCAGGAAGGTTGATGTCTCCTTCCCCACCTTGCACCTCTGTCATGCCCAGTCACTGATAACCCTGCAGGGTTTTGACCCAGTTCCCTCCAATGAGCAGATGCACCAGGGGTTTGTGCCTGCCTGAGTCACTGGGAGATCTATGTCTCCTTAGTCAGGCTGCTGAACTCTGCCATCAGCTGCTAGGGAGAGCTGAAGCCTAACTACCTTGGGTGCTTAATGGAGGCTGGGGAGTTTCACTCAGTTCCAGCCCAACCCCCAATTGATGTTGCCGCCACTTACATTCTCACAGAATTTGCGTTTTTGTCCCAGCTATACTCCCCTGCAGGCCAGGCACTGTTTGAGATCACAGAAACTGCGACTCAGCCCCGCCCTGTGTTGATGCTACTGAGCCAATTCTTATGGAGCTGGCATCTCTGTCTGTGCTGCACTCTGTATTGGGGCAGGTGCAGTTAGAGTTTACAAGTGACTCTCAGTTCCTGCCCTTTCCTGGGCTGCTGCTGCTGCTATGACAGCTTTTGTCCCAGCTATGCTCCCCTGGGGTCTAGTTCTATTTGTGCTCACAAAAGCAGCAATTCTGACTCAGCCCCACCCTGGGAGTATGTCACCTCTGCCCATGCACAATTTTCTATTCTGCATCCCCACCATGCTTTCCCCAGGCAGGTACTATCTCAGGCATACCCTTTGCTCACTGAGCCTACATTTCCATCCCAGATCTGTTCTGCCTATGGCTGCCACCTGAGCAGAGGCCCAACTCCCTCCGCTTGCTAAGAGAGGTGGGAAGTGTTTCTCCAAAACATCACCAGGGGTGTGAGCCCTATTGTTCCCACCACTGCCACTGATGCTCTGTGCCATGGGGTATCATCTCACTTTCTGTCATATGACTCCATCACTCTACAGTCCCCACTTTACACTCATGCCACTGATTCAGCACAGACTTATAACAGCCCACACCCTGTCCACACCTCTTGAGAAAATGCCCACGAATCTGGACTCCATGGGGGACAGGCTTCTAGACTACAGGGTGAGAATGGAGGAGAGTGCAGGAAGTTCAGAATTGTGGGTAGTGTATATGTTCAGTTTTATTCCTGGTGGGAAAGTGCCATGGCACATTAGTGGGTCCTCTCTGAGGAAAGAGTTCTGGGTTTTAGAGGGTCTCTCCCATTGAATAAAATAGGAGGACATCTGAACTCTGCTTACTTGTTTGTAGAAAGTAAACTGTGAGCTGTTCTCATGGGGGAAAGGACTCTCATCCTCTTGGTGATGGGTTTTGTACCTATTGTTTGTTTCCTTGGGGTCACAGCTTGCCTTAGCAGGGGTGATGTGTGCTCTTCAATCTTGTCTCTTAGCTCATCTTACAATCATCAGCTTACTTGCTAAATTTTTGTCTTTTAACTCTCCTTCTGAACAGGAGCCTCTGTGTAAAGCTGGCTGTAGTTGGCCATATTGCCTCCTCCCAGCAAGAATGCAGTTCTTGCTTTTCTTGTTTTTTTTTTTTTTTAACTTTTATGTATAAAACTATAATTTTGGGAATGGGAGAACAGAGATGTCTTGGAGAGGCTACTCTAAGTGTTCTCCAGAATTGCTGGCCTTCTGATGAGTAAAATTTGGTGGTCCTGTCCCCATATTTGCATATTGGCTGACAGGCAGTGATAGGCAGCGGGACCATTTTTATCTGGTAACATTTCTAATGTAATAACATTATTTTCATGTAATTAGAGGAGAAAATTGAGAGAGAAGATGATCAGATATGTAGAATATATTTAATAATAAGATGGTTTTAACATACGCTCAGGTTGCCTAAACTACACAAATTTCTCTCTGACCATAGGCTCTTGATCTGTTTTTTTTTTTTTCTTATACCATTTACTTAAAAAATCTTATAATTCCATATTGTTCCTGGGCCCCCTTCAAAATTTATATAGATCTATTTGAAAGATAGATCTATGGAAACCTTGCCAGGTTTAGCTTTAGGGAATGGTTTGCTCAAGGATCTGGGAGCTCATACTCTCATAGGAATGGTGTAGACACTTCTAGTGTATTTATAATAAGTGTTTAATAATGAATATATTTATGTGACTATGTATACAATAAAATATGTAATTTTCTCCCTAATAGTATTAGAAATAAAAAGTTTACTTAGAAAATTTATCTTTAACACAAAATAATTAATAATACTTTGGTTCTATGGATCTAGATGCAGGATTCGGTTATTACTTGCGTGAAAATAAAAATGGGTTAGCCATCACCACATAGTGGCAGATTCTGATATCATAACTCTAATTGGAGTATTTCAAATAGGGGTAAATATTAAGTCTCAATATTAGACCGTGGTGATAAATTTTCAATTCTAGCACACTATTAAATATATAACTGTTGGGAGTCAGAGGGATTTTATGCAGGGACAGGGAAATGGGGCCCACATAAGAAGGATCAGGAGAAGGGGTTGGGCACCTCCAATGGGCCTGGAGAATCCCCTGCAGGAAGTTTCAGAACTGCCACAGGGTGCCCACTGTACCTATCAGCCATCAGTCAATAGCTATAGATGGGTGGAATGTACCAGGAAGAAAGACCCCTAGGAGACAAGGTGAAGAAAGCCAGCTGGCATGGAACAGGGAGCCAATAACCACCCACCATTTCAAATTGAGAGAGCCAATCAGAGTGTACCAGCAACAGCCAGGGAAACACTTAAGGCCTAATAACTCCTACAGCAGTGATTTTCAACATTTTTAATCTCATGGCATACTTGAATCTATAGTTAAACTTCTGTAATACATTTAAATTATGTTGATAAAAAAAGCTAAAAAAATATAATTACTGTGCTTTGAACTTCTTTTGGAAATAATTTAATTAGTGATTTCTAAAATTTTCACAGCACACCTAAGATCTTAATTCACTGGATCTATTTTATTTCTATTATGGGCATGGAGATAAACTTTATTTCCCAGATTTACTAACAGACAGGCCTAAGAGACTGTGTTCTGGTTAAAGGAATATGGGTACCAATGATGTTCTCAGGTCAGATGTCTAAGCTCCCCTTGAAATCCCATGTTATCATCATTTTATTTTTATTTTTTTTAATAATGAAGGAATGTAAGTAATTGTACCCCAAAATATCACTCCTGGCTATTAAAAACTCTTTGAGATGAATAAACTTTGGAAGGGGCTTTCCTTCTTTCTCCACAAAGACCAGGGAGACTCTTGAAGAAGAACAATTGCTTTTCCTTCACCTCCCTGTTATTTTGTTTTCTATTTCAGGAAAGAAGATCAAGAATGCAACCAGGTTTGGCCCAACCTATTTTCAAAATCATGCCTGTCTCTTAGATTAATTTAATTTCCAAAGAGAAGCAATTACAAGTCAATCTCTTTCTTCTTATCCATTCATTCTCCCTAGTAATCATTTATTGCTTATCAGGAGAATTGCCTTTATTCTCCATCTTGCCCCTTATGTGCAAAATTGTGATCTAGAAGTATTTGGATCTTATTGGGATGTTGGGCATTCTGTGATTCTCCCTCATGTGAATGGAAACAATAAGATCTGTATAGTTTTTCTCTTCTTATTTTGCTTACTTGTGATTTGTTTTTTTCGCACAACTTCTAAGGGCAAAGGGGAAGTTTTGCTTTCTCCTCAACAATATACTGGGATTTACGTGCTACCACAGCATAGCCTTTGCCTAACCTACGTAGGCTAGGTCAGATAAGTAAAATTAAAGGTACAAATGTTATTTTCATGCTTGAGATACTGCATTTTACATGGTTTTTGGTTCTCTGTATTTTTATGTTGTTTCTTAGAATTCTTTTGAGAAATTTACACACTATCAGATTCAAATTTTAGACAATGCTAACAAAAGACCAGTGTGTTGTGCAGAGGCAAAAGGAAACTTTATGTCCTAAAAGCAGTCTGCAAATTAGGGAGACCCAGCTGTTGTGCAAATGATTTACTTCTCACAGACCAGAGAGCAACTGAGGCACTAGAAGGCACGTGTCACATGTCTTTATTCAGCTCTGGCAGCTGGTGAGCTAAGTTACATAAAGAAAAGTCTAGCCTTATTCAGCTCTGGGTGGCTGGGGAGCTGGGCTACATAGAAAGTCCATATTCCATATTCTGCCATCAATCAACAATCCATAATCTGCAGTCCACACAAGTCCTGCACACCTTTATTCCCAAGTGAACAAAAGTGGCAACATGCCAAACAGCTACAGAATAAGCAACATTTTACATAGAGATTATTATCAAAAAGCACAAGGAACTGTCCATCCTGTACCACCTGTCCCAGTGTATGGACAGGAGAGCCCAGTCATCTTTATCTTGTCTCACCCCTCAGTCCACAGGTGAGGAAGCCCAAACATCTTTGTCTGTCCTTATACCAGCTTTCAGTGCAAAACTAAAGTGTGCTCTCAGGGGCAGTCTGTGTTGTGTGACCAGAGATGTGAACAAACAGCAGCTTTGCCGTGGGTGTAAACTTGCTCCTGTAGTTATTAAATCAAGAAACAACTACACGAAATGAGATGGCGTGTAGCAAAAGTCTTTATTCCAGGTTTTGACTTTATACTTTTCTAGTCATGTACACACTTAATCTATTATCTATTAGTTTTATCATTATCTTATTTTACCTATCTGAAATTAACTTGAAAGGAAATATTTTGTTATCCTATCAATATAATCACCTTTGTAGTAAACCTCTTCTTCTAAACATTGACTAATTCCTGAACAGGTATCTAAAGAAAGATCACAAAGAAGAAAGTAGCCATAGGGGAACAGAGTCAATATAAGAATATCTTCAAGCATTCACTCAGTTTACTCAGTATAAAGTAATGACTGTGTCTTTCCTTCAGGGCAGAGTACCTATAGACCTCTGACAATATGCTATTAACATACGTCAACCCTCTGGCCTGTGTCTCTGAGGAAGGGTGGCATGCCCTTTGATCTCAGGCTTCACAGGGTGCACAGCTTTAGGTAATGGACTTGTGGAATGTTTAACTTCAGGCAAGCCAACTCTGCGTGTGTCCAGGGAGGTCCAGGTCCCTTAAGACTCTGGAAGAAAAGCAAGTCATTTTAACTTACACTGAATTTACTTTGTGTGTTTGATGTAGGATATGTTTATTTCTAAATATTATCCTACAGTCTGGGGTGGATGTCCTCTAAGCAAGACCTCACTAGTTTCTCTTCAGTGATTGGCCTCAGGGAGTCTATTGGTTTGTTGGGGAATTTCTAGCTGCAATCTTTCTTGACACTGACAGCAGACACTTGTTTGGTTTGCTTGCAGAAGGGAGAGCCTATCACACTTCTCCAACATCTTTCTGAGAACACAGAAGAAGTGATTGCTCTTTTATTCTGCCTTCACTGCCTTAACTTTGAAGATATCAGCTACAAGGAGTCAATTTTGTCTGTGGCCAGGGCATAATTCAACAGGAGTATGGAAGGAATGGATAAATTAACTACAATTTAAGTATGTTCACAAAATAATGAGTTTTTTATCTCTGAATTTTATATGCTTATATTTTAGTTTGAATGATGTGCTATTCATTTACAGAATAACTTAGATCTACAGTAAGTATAAATATGAGATTTAGGATTTGCCAACTATTTTAGCAGCCTACAAAATTGACTTTCTCAAGCAAGTTTTTCTTAAGTATGGTGTGAAATATTCAAAAATTAATTACACATTCTAGATGATTATTTAACATCACGTTGCCATTGAATTCTTCTAGTACAATTGACTTTATATTTGAAAAAAATGTTTTGGTTAAATATAAAATTAAGAATCATTTTACCTATAAATTAATATTTATACCAAAAAGGAATATTATGTTCAAATAGAATGATAAAAATAGAATAGAAAATATTTTATGTGTACTGTTCACTGCATTAAAAGGAGATTTAGTGTAATTTTACTTACAATCAAGAGTAATTACAGTTGACCCTTGAACAATGTGGAGGTTAGGTGTGCTGACCCCCAGCGGAGTTGAAAATCCACATATAATTTTAGACTCCCCTAAAACTTAATTATTATAGCTCACTGTTGATAAGAAGCCTTACCAATAACATAGGCAATAAGTATATATTTTATATATTGTATGTATTATATACTGTATTCTCACAGTAAAGTAAGCTAGAGAAAAAATGTTATTAATAAAATCATAAAGGAAAGTAAATACATTTACAGTAGTATACTGTACTATTGATACCATAGGTTTACATCATCTGTTTTCAAGATAAATTGTATGAAATTTTGGACAAGCACAGCTGCAGACCTCAATCAATAGTACATATCAAGCAATTCAACTTTTTCCTAAAATGTTATGACTTTTCCCCGCTTCTTTAGAGAGTACTTTTGCCAGTATTAGTCACACTTCATATGGGTCCCACAATGTTATTGAAGGTTTATGGTATTGCACCTAACATGGTAAGAAAGAACTCAAGAACCATAAGAAACCTGTTTTTGCTACCAAACACAATTTATTAGAGCCATGAACTGTTCATGCTGAGATTAGGAACATCACATGGGGTTTTAAGCTGCTACTCCTAACTTGAAGTCACCACAATAGCAACAGGAGGTGGCTGTAAAATTATTACAGTAGAACAATGTGTACTGCTATGAATTTTATGTGGTTTTGACTTACTACAGCATCTTTGCATTTGTTTATATTTCTCTTCACTGCAAACAGAGCCACATACGGTCTGTGTTTGTGTGTGTACAAGTCTTGATACATCTTAACTTTGATTTTTTTGAAGAGATGAAGTCTTGCTATGTTATTTGGGCTAGCCTTAACTTTCTAGGCTCAAGCAATGATTCCATTTAAGCCTCCTGAGTAATTGGGACTATAAGCACATGTCATAACACCTGAAATAATTTAACTTTTTATTATTATTATATATATATATCATGATAGTAAATATGAAGTAGACTAGTTTACATAAATATTTATAGACTTATGGCATACCTGAATTTTTCTTAACCTTTTCAGTATTTTGAGGGTACACAGTTCATCTGTGATTTTTTGCAAATTCTCACTAATCTCTAAAATATTTCCAATATATTTATTTAAAATATATCTATATATATATACATCTAATGTACCCCTGTAGTCCAAACTCTAGTTGTTCAAGGGTGAACTGTGATTTCTAATATTTAACACCAGTATATTTGTTCAGATTTTATAGAAATATGCAGAATTGTCCTCTCAAAGTTTAACAAATCAGAATATTTGTCATATGACTCATTTCAGTTGAGTCATAGCTCAACAGTCAATTTTAAATAAACTCAAATATTAATATTTAAATTTTCCCTCACATTAAGGGAGACCAACTAAAATTATTAATATCTGAGACACTTAGGGGAATAATATAGCTTTATGATACTTATTAAATTATATCCTATGATAAGCAATAATAATTATTTTTGCCATATTTCTAAAATTGGTAACATGCAATATTTTTATCCACCTTTCTATGATTTCAGTACTAGTTTATGAAAGCTAATCTGACTGCAAAAGAAAACAAAAGTGCACTATATTTTACAAGCTTTTTTATCTATTATTTCAATGTAAACAACTCTAGCAAAGTTAGGATCCCCTAACAACCCATGCTGTATATTTTTCTTTTTAAATTATGCTTTTGAAGTTATAAAGGAAAATAGCAAGTCCCTGTGTTGTTCTTTTTCTTTCTTTCCATTTTAAATAATTGTGTTTTTAAAGAGAGGTTGAAGAAAACCCCAGAGTTCTCGTTTTAGCAGTGCTTCTTTCATTTTACTCATCAGCAGGGAAAGCCATAACATAGAGGAGATTGAGATAGTTTCTCCAATAAAGGATACAATACAGTGATTGGCTTATTAGTGGAACAGCCAACTAAGCCAAAAAAATCTGAAAATTCATAAGTCCTGGTTTATAAGGTGATATTCTGCCAAGTTATCATGCAATCCATACTCTAACTGCTGAGCGCAATTAAAGACAATATAAGGAAAAGATAGAAACACCTTATAATTATTCTTCTCTTCCTAAGATAATCCTTAAGCAACTCTTTGCATTTTGTGATACATGCATATATTTTTAGCATGTATATATATATGCAAATATATATGCATGTATTTTTAGCATATATTTTATTTTATTATGAATTATATTCTTATGAGTTATAGATGACTCATTATCCAAATGGTAAACTTTTTGTGTTAGTCCCAAAAGTTAGAGATGTCATCTTTTTTTTTTAGTCTAATTTCTCTCCCATTTTGATTGTGTAATTTGTATTTTTTCCCATATCTCAGTTTACTGTTTCTTTTTGTTCCCTTTCTCCTCTCAGTTCTGCTGTTGGCCCTATCCATTGAATTTATTTATTTTTTTATCTGCCTATAGTAAATTCTCATTTTTTTAAATTTTTATTTAGATTATCATTATAGTCTATATTTCTCTGGTACTTTCTATTTCTGTACTAAAATTTAAAATTTTATTTTAAATTTGTTTCATATGTGTTCAGATTTGTTCACTAAAGCATGTTCATAATAGCTGATTTACAATCTTTGTCCGATAATTCTAACACTCTGTCATATAAGTAATTTCATCTTTTGGGTTTTTTTATTCATCCAGTTTGAGGTCTTTCTGGTTATTGCTATAAAATTTAAGATTAAAACTGGATACTTAGGGTACTATTTTATAAGAATTTAAATCTTATTTAACTTTCTGTTTTAGTTGACCTATTTGACTGCATTCAAAAGGGATGAGTGGTGTTGCCACTTCATTTCTACCAATGCACTATTGCTAGAAGTCCATGTTCCAACTTAGTCTACTTTTCCTGCCACTTTTCAGAGTCTTCTAATTATTGTCATTATTTTTAAATTTTTATTATTTTAATAAATGTAATGACCTAGCTTTTTGGCTTCATTGTATTTGGAGAGGGGGCTAGAGAATAGTGTTATCTACTTCATCTTATCAAAAGTGAAAGCCTTATCTGCTTCTTTTTCATAATTGAATCAGGAGAAGAATTATTTACAGGGCCAGAGGTTAGACACCGGGAGAGATATTCTGTCATTTGGGTTGAGAGATAGTAAAGGAAAAGCCCTAGCCCATTTCATAGCATGATCAGGGTGTGGTGTTTAAAACTTCTTATGGCATGGTAAAAAGTTGACATCCTCCACTAGTTTTCTATCTCAGTAAACTTATTTTGACAGTGACATCACCCCTCTCCTGGACAGGATTGATTGCCTTAAGCACTAAATAATGTTTTGTTACTGTGTGCAATTTTGGTTCTGCAGTGGTTCTGTTCTGCAGAAGCTCAACTCTTTGCCTGGAGTAGGTTAATCTTGGACAACTTTCCATATATAATTTCTCTTTTTCATATAGATAGATCCTCTTCTTTGCCATAATTTCTTTTCAAATACAGCTCTTGTGTAGGATAATATTTAGAAATAAACATATCCTACATCACACACACAAAGTGAACTCAGTGTAAGTTAAAAATGGCTTGCTGTTCTTTCAGAGGCTTAAAGAACCTGGGCCCCCCGGGATCACATGCACAGAGCTGGCTTGTTTAGGGTTAAAATCTCACAGGCCAGGTCTCTGAAGTTGTGGTCCTTAAGTCTGAGGTTAAAGGGCATGCCGCCCCTCCTCAGAGATATGGGCCAGAGGGTTGACGTATGTTAAAAACATATTGTCAGAGGTCTATAGGTGTTCTGCTCAGTGGAGAAACACAGTCGTTACTTCATGCTGGGTAAACTGAGTGAATGCTTGAAGGTACTCTTCCATTAACTCTGTTCCCCTGTGGCTGTTTTCTTCTTTGTGATCTTTATTTAGATACTTGCCCAAGAGATTAGTCAATGTCTAGAAAAGAATGTTAACTGCAGAAGTGATTGTGTTGATGTGATAACAAGATATTTCCTTACAAGTTAATTTCAGATAGGTAAAATGAGGTAATGGTGAAACTAACAGAGGATAGATTAAGTATGTACATGACTAGAAGTATATAAAATCAGACCCACAAATAAAGAACTTTGCTACAGGTCATCCCATGCTATGTAGTCTATTTCTTGCCCCCTTTACTTAACATTGCAGGAGCGAACTTATCTCTGAAGGCTGCAAGGCTGTCTCTCTGCAGCCCCAGCACTTACACCAACACTCATGCCTTAATGGCAGGCAGGGTGAAGGCACAGATAATGCCTACAGCTAATGAGACTACAAATCAGAAATTATTTTAAAAGCATTAAATAATAAGGTATGTAATAAACACAGAGATTCTCAATCTGGGACTCTTTAATAAGTAATTTTGGCTCTGGTTTCTCTGTTGGCCTAATGAAGATTTTGGCAGATCTGCATCACACCTCATGGTTCTCCATGTTTAGTTGTGGTGCCAACCACACTCTCACTCTCCTCCCATCTTTTTATCTTTTTAAGTCTCACTCTACAATGAACATTTTGCACTGGTCAGTTTGTTTAAGTATCTGTTACCTGAAGGACTCACTGCACGTAGTTATAGAACTGATAATATTATAAAGCATATAATTTGAGAGAAATGCACTCTTACAGAAGAACATTTTATTCCTTTAAAATAGAGTAAATTATCAATCATGAAAAATTCAAGAAGATCTAAGACAATATCTACAAACATAGTTTTAGATACATAAAATATTAGCAAATCAAGCATCAAAATTGGAGACATTCATTTATCTTTAAAAATGTATCAACATTAAGTAACTAAAATCTATCTATGAATATGGCTTCAATAATAATTAAACTATAACTTTAAAACAGAAAATTTTATAAAAGAGACCTATATATTATTTACATTTTAAAAATCTGTAGCATTTGTGGAACATGACAGTATTTGAGTATAAAAATTATTAAGCCATCATTAAGTTTTTTCTTTTGAAATTTTTCTACGTATAACATGCGAAGAAATGGTAAAACATTATTAGCAATAATAATGAAAGACAACCAAGTGTTTAGATAGTAAAGCAATGCAGAAAGAGCTGCAGCTATTCAAAACATAAATGCATTTAGAGATATTTGACAATGAGCATGCATTCAATGTGCGTTATCTATAACAGTAATTATCTTAAAAATTATATTATTAATTAGTGGTAATCAACTAGAAGATATAATATTAAAAATATCCAGTCATAATGAGATATTACCATGGAATTCTAAAGAACTATTTAGGGACATATGTAAAAGTTCTTGAAGGACCTAAAAGAAAAATCAAATTAGTTTTAGAAACTTTTAGTGGTAATCACAGCAAAAATATTAATTTTTGTCATATTAATATTTAAATGAACATTATTTAAAATATAAATTGAAGTAATTTTGTATAAGCTATGACAATTTGGTTTAAAGATTTGGAAAAGAAACCATGTAAACATAAAGAAGTTTGGAAAAGAAATTTAATACTTGTCCTAGCAAATGATAAATTTTATTCTGAATATATCCATGCATGTTCAAATATAGATTATAATGACACTTTGAAAGGCCAAGGCAGGTGGAATGCTTGACTTCAGGAGCATGAGATCAGCCTGGGCAAGAGTGAGACCCTGTCTGTAAAAAATAGCCAGGTATTGTGGTGGGAGCCTGTAATCCCAACTACTTGGAAGGCTGAGCCAAAAGGATTGTGTAAGCCTAAGAGTTTGATTTGCTGTGAGATATTATACCTTGGCACTCTACCAAGGGCGACAAAGTGAGACTCTATCTCAAAAAGCAAACAAACAAATAAACAAACAAAGAAAAACAGATTATAATGAGACAGAACTGCAATATAAGAAGTACATGAAGGTGTATATGACATGTTAAACCAATGGGACAGGAAAGAAGACCCTATTCAATAAATAATAGTAGAACATTTGAATCATTATATAGGAAATAAATAAACTGATTTTTCCCATTATTTATAATATAATTTACAGACTCATTTATAAAATGATTGTCTTTGAGCTATTATAAAATCAATTTATAAAATAACTATTTTGAGAAGATGATTTCTATGTATAAAATATCTTTTAAAAAGTCTGTATAAAAAAGTATTTGTACCAAAGGTGAGAAACAAATAATAGATTGAGATAAAATGTTATATATATATTTGTGTGTATGTATATATATATATAATATGTATATATGTGCATTTTGATATGTGAATTTTGTTTATTAAGGTATTGACATTACATAACAAAGTTCTAATAAATTCCATTATATTAATGCTCTGATAAATATAACTGAATGTGGAGACTTTCCAATAATTATAATGTGAAGTGAACATACATAGTATGGAGTCTGACAATTAAGTTCTCAGACTTGCCACCATGCACTTACATTGCAGCACTCTACAAACAACTCAGTCAGATTTCATAACCTTTGTATATCAATGTCTCACAGCTGTGTTTGTGTCAACATGTGGTAGTGTCTTGCTGAGTGGTGTTCACAGTGTGCTGGCACAGGATGTTGGAGCTTAAATTAGAGCAACAAACAAACGTTGCATCTCTTGTTAAACTTAGAAAGAGTAGAAGTGAAGTTGCGGACATGTTATCTAAGTTTATGGGGATAATACCATGAAGAAAATGGCAGTGTAACAAATAGATTAAATGTTTGTCCCAGTGTGGATAAAGCATCATTTATGGGGCGAGGTCTGGGCAGCATTTTGGCATGAGAAAGGTATGTGTGACAATGGTCCCAAAGGTGCTTAGTGATGAACAAAGTCAATAACCTGCATAGCACTGTGTGTAAGGGAATTCTTAGTCAGTAAACAATGAATGTATGGAAACACCCTTCCTTCTCTGGTCCTCAGTGACTTTTTTTCTTTACCTTAAGAAGAAAGAAATATTGAAAAGAAGACATTTAGATGATATTCAGGACATCAAGGTTATCAAAATGAAAGTTCTGATGGCCAGTCCTGAAAAAGAGTTCCAAAATTGATTTGAAGGGTGGACTATGTGCTGACTCAGTGCATAGCTTCCCACAGGGGAGTACTTTGAAGGTGATCATAGTGATATTCAGCAATGAGGTATGTAGCACTTTTCCTAAGATGGGTTTGTGAACTCAATCGTCAATTTTTGTATTTCTATTGTTAACAAAGGTACAGGTACAGTTAACATTGCTATGATTTATTGCTGCAGTAGACAGCCTCTAAAATGCACTACTCTTGTGATTTCATCTCCTGGTACCACATTTTTGTATAATTCCCTCTTGAATGTGGGTTGAACTGAGTTATTTGTTTCTAACAAATAAAACACAACAGATGTGCAGAGACATCTCCTCTGAGATTAGGTTATAGTAAATAAAAAGACCCTGGTTCCTCCCCTACCTGTTCTCTCATCGTATTTGTTATGCTCTCCTGTTGTTACCTGGATTGCTCCCTCTGGGTGAAGTAGAAACCTTATCAGCAGCCAGTTGAATAGAGATTCAACTGTTAAAACTTGAAAGTAGACCTTCTGAGGCTTGCCAACTGGCAAGTGGATTAGTTTGGAAAGACATACTCCTGGATTAAGTGTCAAGCTGATTATAACCCTGTCTGACTGCAGAGCTTGACAAACTCAAGTAAGCAACGCCTAGATTCATGACCCAAAGACAGTGTAAGATCATAAATGTTTATTGTTTCAGCTGCTAAATTTTAGGGTAGTTGTTATGCAGGAGTTAGCTAACTAATTCAATAGTTTATAACCTAATAAAATACACATTAACTTTTAATTGAAGATAATAATAATAAAGGTATATTAAATATATTTCTCATCCAGGTTCATAGACTTCTGACATGGGACTCTCAATTAAGAATTTCTATTTCAACACTAGTCATTAGAATAAAATAATTTCACCCACGGAAACCAAAGAGGATGAAGTGCACTCTGTACTCATCTTTAAATACTTCAACTTCTAGAAACTAAAGTAAGCAATTTATGCAATGTTAGAAGGTGACACTGATAGTTTTGATGAAACATCCTATTTTACCATTTTCTTCATGAAACTCTTTTAACAGTCAGTACTTACCTTAGTGGAAGATATTAACTGCTAAGATAGTTGCAAATTCTGCCACTTAGCTTGGGTAACAGCAATGGGAAAAGTTTTGAGGAGCTACAAACATATATTAAGTGATATTATTAAATTAAATCAGGTTAATTGATTTCCATAGCATGTGGATAATATGCATACCTGTGGTTACTATGATTTCAATATTAAAATAAGTGGTGTGGTACCTATAAACTTAAAGGTACAATTCAGGGAAAAAATTGAGGAATATGACATTTTCCAGAAAAAACAAACAAACAAACAAATAAACACACAAACACAACACCTAAATTTTATTGTGTACATTTAAATTATACTACATGATTTTATAAGATAGATGGTTACTGTAGTGGAACAAATAAATATTTCCATTTTATAAAATAGGTACCATTATTTTCCACTGTTGCAAGAGCAGATATACTATGTTCCTTTAGCATATATCCTAAATACAACACACTATTTTAAACTATAGTTCTCATGTTGTAGAAACTTGGACAGATTTTAAAATAGTTTACTTAAGCTTATATTTGGTAGCTTTCTATAGCTGAATGGAAATGAAACAGGGCCATGATAGTAAATCCTGTCTCTTTTATGGTAATAATGAAAATATAGAGAAGTGATTTTTCCTTTGGTGCACCACAGTGAAAGGATCCTAGATGTGCCACAAAAATGTTAAAGATCATTAATGAAATGGTTTTTGAAAGAAGTTTAAAGTACAGGAAGTGTTTTATATATCTTTTATTTTTTTTTAATTGATCAACATACTTCAAATGTGCCACGGAA
Organism: Nycticebus coucang; assembly: GCF_027406575.1. Taxonomy (NCBI): domain Eukaryota; kingdom Metazoa; phylum Chordata; class Mammalia; order Primates; family Lorisidae; genus Nycticebus; species Nycticebus coucang. Next base: position 58,213,182 of record NC_069780.1, on the reverse strand, counting down.
GTTTAACTACAGACTCAAGTGTGTTGTGCGATTAAAAAAAGATTTGAAAACAAGGATATAGATTAATAAAGAATAGATCCTGAATATCTGTTTCTAGGAAATTAAAATTCAATACTGAATATATTAAAAAGAGATCAAATAGCTTGGCAATTCACAGTCAGAATATCTCAGTTTCTTTTTGTTTTGAGGGACTAGTTGATAATCATAAAAAAAACCCTACATAAATTGCATACAGTTTACACAAACAAGAATGATAATATTTAACTTAATAGCTCCACTCATACCTACCCAGTGGTTATGCCATGTAAAATATCAAATTTAGTCAATTTATTCACATATTACAGCCAAAATCTGGCCTACACACTGAGAATTATGTGAGAGAATATTGTTTTTAAATACAATATCTTACATTTTTATTATTTGTAATCTGTTTCTCAGAAAATATCAAGTGCTTTAGCAACAATTCCAGTAAATGTGATAAAGATAGTATATACAAATTCACAAGCCAGATAGACAAATTTAATATTTGGATTTGCTGAAGAACCACATGACTACAGAGGGGAAATGTTTTTATACTTCTTTTAAAACATATCCTAGAAAATCATCTTTAAAAAGAATCCTGTTTTGGGTGTGGCTGATAGGGTTGCTTCTGCAAATCACTGCCTTTCTAAGATTGATTAGTAAAATTTGTTACCACAGAAGTTATATATGTGTAAGAGGTGGTAATTACTCTTGTCATTGTCAATAACAAAGTAATGTGACAGACACAATGTAATGGTGAAAGGAAATGGGCCGTGAGGAAGTAACATAGAATTTTTAGACATGGATGCCCTTTTACAAGATTGTAAATTTAAAAGTTGATCATTATTTACAGTAAAGTTACTGAGTACATGCTACAAATCTAAGTTAAGGTTGATTAGAAAGAAACCCCATGGATGCTTTTAGGAGGCAAATATTCAATAACTGTAACATAATTAATAAATTGCAAAACATTTATGTTAAGATATTGCCTCATATTAATGAGGAAATTTTTTCAAACCTTTTTTGTTGTCAATAAAAGGCAAAGAAAGCACCTTTATAGGTCTGTTCATAACCACTTTTTTACTAGTAAAATCGCCAAATTTAAAATCATGTAAAAATACATCTGCCATTCAATCCTGTAATTCCTCTGCTGGGCATATACCCAGAAGACCAAAAATCACATCATAACAAAGATATTTGTGCCAGAATGTTTATTGCAGCCCTATTCATAATTGCTAAGTCATGGAAAAAACCCAAGTGCCCATTGATCCACGAATGGATTAATTAATTGTGGTATATGTACACCATGGAATACTATGCAGCATTGAAGAAAGATGGAGACTTTACCTCTTTCCTGTTTACATGGATGGAGCTGGAACATATTCTTCTCAGTAAGAAATGTGTTCAGTAAAGTGTCTCGAGAATGGAAGAAAAAGTATCCAATGTACTCACCCCTACTATGAAACTAATTTAGGACCTTCACATGAAAGCTATAACCCAGTTACAACCTAAGAATAGGTGGAAGGGGGAAAGGGTGGGGAGGGAGGGGGGAGGTGGGTAGAGGGAGGGGGATTGAAAGGATCACACCTGTGGTGTATCTTACAAGGGTACATGTGAGGCTTGGTAAATGTGGAATGTAAATGTCTTAGCAAAGTAACTAAGAAAATGCCAGGAGGGCTATGTCAACTAATGTGATGAAAATGTGTCAAATGGTCTATGAACAAAGTGTGTGGTGCCCTGTGATCATATTGATGTACACAGCTATGATTTAATAAAAAAAAAAAAACTTGTACACTTAAAATATATTGATCAAAAGAAAAGTAAAAAAAGGTATATACTTTAAAAAATAAAAAAATGATATTATTGTAACATGTGAAGTTTTAACTGTTTTTAAATTACTTGAAATGAAAGAAGTATATAATCTAATAATAGGCTAATAATACAATTACTTAGTTTAATAATTGAAAGAAAGTAAATTGCCTACATAAGCTGGTATGAAAAATGTCACCCTGGTAAAAATTATGATTTTGTTTTCCTGTACAACAGAAGGAAAATATTCAAATGATAATAGAAAAACAAAAATGAAGTATTGTAAGATAGGTAATATGTGACAATATGAACTAATTTAAAAATAAGTATACAAAATAAATATACATATGCTCAAAAATGTGTTCACACTGTTGTTATCTACTTTTCATTTCAAAACTACACATAATTGGAAATAGGTACATGACCAGCATATATTAAATTTATGCCCTAAAAGGTATTATAGCATGTGCTTGAAATACACTAAAAAGGATTTTTTTGAGGATTTCACTAAAACCCCTCGCAATTGACAAAGTTTTTCAAAATAGTGGATAGAGATAAAAAAAATTAATAAGCAATGGAGTTATTTCACAAAAAATTTGTTGTATAATACACACTTGATATTTAGAACTGTGATTTTAGATATTGTCTCTTGAGAAAAATATGTGATTAAGAGTGCTCATGGGCAGTACCTTGGCTCAGTGGGTGGTAGCCAGCCCCATATACCGAGGGTGGTGGGTTCGAAACTGGCCCCAGTCAAACTGCAACAAAAATAGCTGGGCATTGGGGCAGGTGCCTGTAGTTCCAGCTACTCGAGAGGCTGAGGCAAGAAAATTGCATAAGCCCAGGAGTTGGAGGTTTCTGTGAGCTGGGATGCCATTGCCCTCTACCCAGAGAGATAAAGTGAGACTCTGTCTAATACAAAAGGAAAAAAAAAAAAAGAGTGCTTGTAATTTCTTTCTTTTAGTGAACCCAACTATACTTGATATTAAAAGTAGAGAATAGAAATATCTTCCTGTGAGTCTTTATAAAAAGGAAATTGTAAGCTATGTTCAGTAGAGTGTGCCTACAGACCTACTCAGAAGACCAAGGTGGGAGGATTACTTGAGGCCAGGAACTCCAGGCTTCAGAGCATTATGATTTCATTCGTGAATGTCCAATGCACCTCAACCTGGTCAGCATAGCAAGACCCTGCAACCCCCATAAAAAAGATGAAATCTGTACAGTGTAGTAAATTTTAAGTTCAGCCACATTCTTACAGTAAAAAAATTCTACTGAATATTTCTTATAATGCAGTCATCCCTTTGTGTCTGTGAAGGATCGTTTCCAAACTCCCACAGAATAGAGAACCAAGAGATAAACCCAACTACTTACCATTATTTAATCTTTGACAAGCCAATTAAAAACATTCAGTGGGGAAAAGATTCCCTATTTAACAAATGGTGCTGGGTGAACTGGCTGGCAACCTGTAGAAGACTGAAACTGGACCCACACCTTTCACCACTAACTAAGATAGACTCTCACTGGATCAAAAATTTAAACTTAAGACATGAAACTATAAAGATACTAGAGGAGAGTTCAGGGAAAACCCTTGAAGAAATCAGTCTGGGCGAGTATTTTATGAGGAGGACCCCCCGGGCAATTGAAGCAGCTTCAAAAATACACTACTGGGACTTGATCAAACTAAAAAGCTTCTGCACAGCCAAGAACACAGTAAGTAAAGCAAGCAAACATCCCTCAGAATGGGAGAAGATATTTGCAGGTTATGTCTCCGACAAAGGTTTAATAACCAGAATCCACAGAGAACTCAAACGCATTAGCAAGAATAGAACAAGGGATCCCATATCAGGCTGGGCAAGGGATTTGAAGAGAAACTTCTCTGAAGAAGACAGGTGCGTGGCCTTCAGACATGTGAAAAAATGCTCATCATCTTTAATCATCAGAGAAATGCAAATCAAAACTACTTTGAGATACCATCTAAATCCAGTGAGACTAACCTATATCACAAAATCCCAAGACCAGAGATGTTGGCATGGATGTGGAGAAAAGGGAACACTTTTGCATTGCTGGTGGGAATGCAAATTAATACATTCCTTTTGGAAAGAGATATGGAGAACACTTAGAGATCTAAAAATAGATCTGCCGTTCAATCCTGTAATCCTTCTACTGGGCATATACCCAGAAGACCAAAAATCACATCATAACAAAGATATTTGTACCAGAATGTTTATTGCAGCCCAATTCATAATTGCTAAGTCATGGAAGAAGCCCAAGTGCCCATCGATCCACAAATGGATTAATAAATTGTGGTATATGTACACCATGGAATATTTTGCAGCCTTAAAGAAAGATGGAGACTTTACCTCTTTCCTGTTTACATGGATGGAGCTGGAACATATTCTTCTTAGTAAAGTATCTCAAGAATGGAATAAAAAGTATCCAATGTACTCAGCCCTATTATGAAACTAATTTAGGGTTTTCACATGAAAGCTATAACCCAGTTACAACCTAAGAATAGGGGGATGGGGGAAAGGGAGGGGATGGACGGGGGAGGTGGTAGAGGGAAGGAGATTGGTGGGATTACACCAGCGGTGCATCTTACAAAGGTATATGTGAAACTTGGTAAACAGTCTGTGAAGCTAGTGAATGATGCCCCATGAATATATCAATATACACAGCTATGATTTAATTAAAAAAAAAAAAAGACACACAGGGAACAAAGGGCTCTTTTTTGCTTCTGAACATGGCTATGTGAAGATGTGATGGCTGGAGCTGCTGCAGCCATCCTGTGAGCATGAGGAAAGGCAACTCAGAATGAAGCCAACATAAAGGTGGTGCCTGAGAGGAGTGACCCTCCTATTTATATCAACATTGGGGCAGAACTAAAAATTACTTTTAATTGTTTTTGTGCAATTGAAATTTATTTCCATTTTTGGTAAAATAAAAAAAAATTCAAAGAATTCTAGCTCTAATGGACTGTGGACTTGTATTTACATAAAATCTTCACTACTAAAGGATACTTCTAAACTCAATCTTTTTTGTTTTTCAGAAAGTCAAAATAATTGTAATATTTTAGTTTATTGCATAATAAATTATGAAATAGTAAAAAAAAAACACAAGTCAATGAATGAAATAAATTATCAAATCCTTAATTGAAAAAATAATACTTACATATAACCTGTACATTTTTTTACTTACAGAATGGGTTCTAGGAACATGGTCAGTATATAAAATAAATTTCTAGAATGACTGGTTTATAAAATTTCAATTGAGAAAATAATATAGATAGAGTCTTTTAATGAAAGACTATTTAATCCATTAATTGTTCTGGATCTTCATAATGTATCCTTAACTTCAGCAAATCCCAGAAATTGTTCTATATGCTGGAGTAAATATTGAACATGAGAGACGAGTTTTTGTTTTAAAACAACTCATATTAAAATGAAAATGTGTGGCCAGGCACAGCGGCTCATGCCTGTTATTCTGGCTCTCTGGGAGGCTGAGACGGGTGGATTTCATGAGCTCATGAGTTTGAAACCAGCCTGAGCAAAAGCGAGACCCATATCTACTAAAAATAGAAAAGAAAAAAAAAAATGAGGCAAGAGAATTACTTGAGCCCAAGTTTGAGGTTGCTGTGAGCCATGGCACTCTACCCAGGGTGACGGCTTGAGACTCTATTTAAAAAAAAAAAAAAAAGAAGAAGAAGAAGAAGAAGAAAGAAGGAAAGAAGAGAATGAAAGTATCAAATAAACAAACAGAAAAGTAACAGGAAATGATCCATTCTGGGCAGAGGATTATGATAAGTAGATATAATCCATAATAACCTGGAGTTGGTTTTGATTTAGTGATTAGAAAGCCTCTCTCTGAGAATGCTACATATCTGAACAGTCAATGTGAATGATAGCAGAAGAAAACAATCCAAATAGCAGGATGTCTACTTAACAATGAACTTAGTATAGACAAGTAATAGAAGGATCCAAGGAGGAGGTAAATGAAAGAGTTGTATAAGATAGGAGACAGGTGGTTGGTGGCTAGATTATTAGGATTTTATAAACTAAGTTATCCAGTTGGTAGTAAAATTGTATTTTATTATATGCCATTGGAGAGTTTTAAAAAGAATTGGATAACCTGAGACTACAATGGCCATATGTAACTCAAATGTACTATAAACACTCAACTTTCAAATAAGTAACTACTAAAAGTATTCAAATATAAACTTATTTATTTAATAAAATGGAGGCACACATATGCACTAATACTGGCACTCTTAAGATGCCCATTCATGCGTTAGTTCTTCAGTAAACAAGCAATTTTAAATTCAATACATTGTGCCGATTGTGCCATGAGGACGTGAGTGTAAGCAGTGATAGCAGATATAACCCCTTACCTGATATATTTGTTATCTAGTGAGAATGACGAGAAGAAACAGAATTAATGTCAGAGAGCTGAAAAAAATGTAACTCTGTGATTTCACATGAGAATGCTATTGTGGATTTGGAGGCTGTCAGAAAATAGAATATAAAAATTCCTTGATATATAATTGGGTAGGCATAAATATTATCCTCAATTTGTATCATTAAGTTGGTTAAAGTTTCTCTAAATTAGATCGCTGGAAAAGTAGGGAAAAAAACACAATAAAAATTATAGAACAGAACACTGACAATATAGAAAACAAGCTATACAAGCTGTATGATGTTAAATGAAATAGTAAGGAAAAAAGAAATCTAAGAGATTGCAAAAGGATTCAAGAAAATGTGATATAGGAATCAAGAAAAGGAGGGTGCGGTGCATCTTACAAGGGTATATGTGAAACTTAGTAAATGTGGAATGTAAATGTCTTAGCACAATAACTAAGAAAATGCCAGGAAGGCTATGTTAACCAGTGTGATGAAAATGTGTCAAATGGTCTATGAAACTAGTGTGCCCCATGATCACATTAATGTACACAGCTATGATTTAATAAAAAAAAAGAAAAAAAGGAAAAAAGAAAAGAAGATCCAATATTCATGTGAAAAACTCACTATCAAGAAAAACAATTAAAAGAATGCTTGATCATATATTTCATAAAGAATTAAATATACATGTTGAAGTAATTTGCCATGTGTCAGTGGAAAAATACAGAGAAGAAGGCCTTTCCTAGTTAAAAAGGGACAGGGACTCTGACAAACAAATGTCATATTTAGAGTTTATTTTGACCCTAATAACAAAAAAAAGTCCAATGAGGCATTTTTGACACAGTAACACGAATCTGAATGTAAACTACAGCTACCAAGGAACCAAATTATTATGAATTTTATTAATATGATGATATTATAGCAGTGCAGGAAACCTGTGACATATTTTAGAGTTATATACTGTGTTGCATAGTATTTAATGACACGACGTTTGAGATAAAATAGATTACAAAGGAAATAAGACAATATCTTGAAAATATTTAAAATTGGCATTCAGTATATAACCTCGCTAATTTGTATATGTTGAGAATTTTCTTAAAATATACTATAAACATACACAGACACACACACAGGGTGTCAAAATGTATACACTTTTTAAAAAGAAATACTTAAGTCACATTAGACTTCTGCAATTACAAGAGGTGCTCTATAGAACTTGTATTCATCTTTTGTTATTGGTATATATTGAGTTTTATGATTTTAATATGATGTTTTCTTTTCTTAAAATGTGTATGCATTTTTGGCAGGGCACAGTGGCTCACGCCTGTAATCCTAGCATTCTGGGAGGCCGAGGCAACTGGATTGCCAGAGCTCACAGGTTTGACACCAGCCTGAGCAAGTGAGAGATCCTGTCACTAAAAATAGCTGGGCGTTAATCAGTTAGATGTAAGCGTTCCACATTGTATATCAAATCAGCTCATTGTACCCCATAAATGCATTAATGTACACAGTTATGATTTAATAAAGAAAAAAATTTAAAAAGCTGCGCATTGTAGCAGAAGCCTGTAGTCCCAGCTACTTGGGAGGCTGAGGCAAGTGAATCGCTTAAGCCCAAGAATTTGAGATTGCTGTGAGCTGTGACATCACAGCACTCTACTGAGGGTGTCAAAGTGAGACTCTGTCTCAAAAAAAACCCCTCAAAAATGTGTATACATTTTTGTCACCCTGTGTATATAAATGAAGTAACAGGAAGATAATGAAAAGTTAACTGAGGATTTGGGCTATAAAAATGTTGTGTGATGATACAAAATATAGGGAAATGTATAAAATTAGAAGTCATGTGTATTCTTTTGTAACAAGAGAGAGGATGTGGATGTACTTGAGTTTATTGTTTAATGGAACATATGTGATAAAGTTTCACCTACACACTGATGTGCATGCGTGTGGAGGAGAACATTGAGTGTAGACAGTGACAGGTGAAATAATATCATTTTAGGGTAAAAAAGAATGCTGATGTTTGACTTAATTTCTACTGACAGACTATAAATAATCAGGAAAATATCAACGGATTCCTGGACATGTCACTAAGTCACTTGTGACTTAAAATGCTAACTTGCATTCTGTCCAAATACGAGAACATGTCGTGTTTTCTATGTTGAAAAGGTTGCACAATGAAGAATTGATTTTGCAAAACCAATATAAAAAGTAAGACAGTGTGCTAAAGAAGTTAAAAAGATCGAGAAGAGAATGAGCATTGTAGTTGCTAATGGTTATATGTACTAGAGATCAAAGTACACAATAAATAAAGTTGTAATGCAAATACAGGTAACATTATTGGTAGCAGAAATAGAGGAGCTTCGTCTCTGATTCTTACCTAACAAGAACAATGAAAAAGGATTAGATGTCACAGAAAATACAGGGACTTTGTAATTTGACTCCTGCTTCACTTTTAAATCCAAATTATAAATCTTAGTACATTTTCTCCTCTTGAAATCAATAAGTGAACATTAGAAGAATGAGAAACAAAAAGAAAAATACTATCCTCAACAAAACTAATAGGCAGCAGTTACCTTAGCACACAGTACGTTAGCGCTACCAAACAAAAGAAAATGCCAATAGGGTATGTGAAGTATAAAAAAATACTTAGCTGGGTGGCACCTGTGGTTCTGCGAGTAGGGTGCCAGCCCCATATATCAAGGGTGGCAAGTTTGAACCCGGCCCTGGCCAAACTCCAAGAAAAAAAATAGGCAGGCACTTGTAGTCCCAGCTACTCGAGAGGCTGAGGCAAGAGAATCGCCTAAGCCCAAGAACTGGAGGTTGCTGTGAGCTGTGATATCAGAGCACTCTACTGAGGTTGACAAAGTGAGACTGTGACAAAAAAAAAGAAAGAAAAAAGGAAGGAAGGAAGGAAGGAAGGAAGGGAGGGAGGGAGCGAGGAAGGAAGGAAGGGAGGAAAGAAAGAAAGAAAATGAAAGAAAGAAAGAAAAGAAATATTTTGCTATACCAAATACAAATATCAAGTCAGTGACTAAAGTAGTTCACATAACCTGAAAGGCAAAACAGCACCTGCAGTACAGTTGGGGAAATCTTCATTTTCATTTTTGTCATTTTTTTTTTTTTTTGGTTTGTATTGCTTTGGTGTATTTTTTAGAATGAAGAAGCAAGGAATTTGAAATACCAAAGACACATCATAGGTCGTGTCCAGTAGAATCTGTATTTTAAATACCTTATCTAGTCTGATTTTTGTTTTCTGCAGAGATAAAAAACTAGAAAGCCTCTCACCAGTATTTTTCGAAATCATACATGAATGCACTAGGAAGAGAAAATAAAGGTATATATATATATATATATATATATATATATGCCATGTTCACTTCAACCCAACATTACTATTTGGTAGGCACCACAAGTCCAAGCTGACTATGAATAGTTCTGGCTTCACCTTCAGTTAAGGTCCCATGGCTAGGTTCTCCATTATTGTCTGAGCTCTAAAATACACATGGAGCTATTTTCCCAATGTTGTACAATTAGCTATTGCAGATAGCAAGGCCTTGCTTCAAAACCCTAAATAACCTTATAATCTCTTATTGCAGATTAACATGAAATCTTGTAATTTGTTCTGATTCATTTGACTCAGCATCCTAGGCATTTGTAAGAAAACTTTCCTACTCTGTAACAAAATAAAAGCTATCAGAGTAGCTTCTTGTTAATCAATAAATTAGTTTCCAAGTGTAGAACATGCTCTCTTCAGAAATCAGAGGCATTTTGCTTTATTCCCAATGATTGAAAGAACACAGTGTAATAGTTTGTGCTTTGCAAGGGTTGCCCTAACATGTTCTTACTTAGTAGATGATTTTTAAACTTTTATAAAACCTTTTTTTGGTTTCCATCATCTATCCTGTAGAGCATTTAGTCTCTAATGCACTTGACATTTTCTTATAATTCAGTTCAAGTGACATGATGGAATCATTATAGTGGGTGACAAACTATATAATGCCCAAATATTTCTGGTCCCTCCAGAATACATTATGACAGAGAATGAGTGGGGAAAAAAGCCTTGTGAGAAAGTTCTAAATGTACACCTTACCTAAACCCAGGGAATATGTAAATCCTTATTCCTGATAAAGAAAATATTTTTCCATAAAAGTACACACAAAAAGCTGAATTACTGTTAATCTAAGAAAGATATCACGTATGTCAAAGAGTTGTGGCTGGGGTTAATACTTAATTGAGTTTCTTGTGGTCTATTGTCATATTCCAAAACACACTTTCTTTCTTAGGAGGTAGACTGATAAATGGGAAAAATATGGGAAACTTTCTTTGACTCCTTTAAATTTTTAGGGGTTGTACTGATTTCTACCTGAATATGGTATCACTTTTTTATTTACGTTCTAGGCCAAGGGGAGGAAGCACTGACTGGGTCTTCTCTTCATCACCTCCTTCTCAAATAGTGTTTGCCTTGCAGTGTAAGGATTAAATGTAGCACCTACCAACTGCTACGTAGGCCGAAAGTATTCTATATCTGGGGACTCTATCAGGGAGTCATTAAATTTGAATGGCTCAATTTCAAATCAAATGTTCGGTTTATTATATCTTCAACAAAAATCAAGACAATTAATGAAAGTATGTGTCTCAACTATTGACACAGTTTTGCCGTCTTCATGGTACTTATGAATGTCAGCATGAAGAATCCTGAATGGTGAATGGTGAAGAAATCACAAAATGCATTTTACACAGCTTGTTGAGAATTGAATATTTTCCTTGCAGGAAATGATCCAAAGCCTGGAAGAAGTGGTAGTTAGTTGGTGCATGCCAGGGACCAGCCTTGACATGTAGTGGGTTTACTTCCTTGTAGCCTGGTAGTGCATAGAGACCAAGGAAAATTATGAATAGGAGTCATAGAATATTACTATACAGAAATAATAGACACAGACAGAGAGCAGTAGGGCTCAGGAGGTGGCACACACTTCTTCGTGAGGCTTCCAGTAGGCTGCCCCGAGGATCAGGCTAGCTCTGTATTTTTTTCATATATCAGTGTTACCGTCATAAATCTTATGAAAGCAAGGCAAACAATCTCAATCTCGAAGGTTCTTCCTTCGTTTGCATTTCTACTAAGTAGATTAACTCTACAACTGATTACGTTAATTGCATGGACTTGTTGTTTTTTACTGTTTGAAGGTATACAGTCTTAATATTAACAGAGTCTTAAGAAGGAAGACAATTAGAGGCTGACTCAAGGAACAAATCCTAGCTGACCTGCAGTCACACACCACAGATGTGATGTTTTAATACTCTGACAGCCTTGTGTCCAAACAGATAGACTCCTCTGGCCCAATTAAGGTGACAGAAGAAAAGAGATCTTTCCTCTCCTTATCTGGTCCGGAGCAAGTCTTCCTGTGTTGGACTAAGTTTAAAGGAAGTGTTCTCCCAGGGCAAACAGCCCTGCCCCAGCAGAAAGCGGCTTCAAGGCCTCCAGCCAGCTGCAGCGTGGCAGCTGTGAGGGGAGCGGGTATACACACAACATGCCAGGCTTCAGAATATTCAAGTGACAGGATCTCTCACTTTGTGCTCAAAGACAGGAAACTGACTCTGAAGCAATTCTCCATTACTGTCCCCCTTAGTCCAGACTCCATTCTCTATTCCTAATAATATATCTAACTTATTAGCAATTAATAATTTAATATTGGTTTCAAACTTATAAAATCATTATTACTAGTAATGCAAGCACATCAAGATATGACTTTTCCCTTACGTATTCCCACTTGCCCTCTTCAGGTGCAAGTTCTGGCGAACATGGAAGACAGTTACTGTCTTCTTACTGTGGAAGACAAGGTTCCCAAGTTCAGCTTCTTGTAGTTTGAGCAGCAGTGTTTGTGCAACTTGTCATCAAGCATCGGCTTCCCAGAGCATTTGCCTATCTCTACCAATCTTAGCTGCTTAATCATAAGCATCCTCACCATTTCATCCGACCGGTGGCAGGAGACATCTGTGCTGACCAGCTTTCATGAAGTGGCAGTAGATGATAGCATGCTGGACCACCAAACAGACACCATTAGATTTTTATGAATTTTTTTTTGGACTGTGTTTCAGCACTTAATATTTATGAAATCATTGTCCTAAACACCTGGAATTTTCAAAAGGATTTCATTATTTATCATACATAATGATACAGTATAGAAATGGTTCATGTTTAAGGCATGGTGATGAGGAAAGCCAAGTTTCCAGATGATTTCCCTTCAGAAGCTTCTTTGATTCCAAGGGATCCCATAGACTCAGCTTGTCTGCCTTGCCAATTTGTTTAAAATGGTCCAATATTGTGGGAATAGTAATTTCAAAACTTGCTGCTAATTCATGCTTAGATTGAGATGGATTCGCTTCCTCTACAGCATTCATCTTGTCATGATCCACCTTGGTCTCTGGTCCCCAGTGTGTCTCAAATCACCAGAATGGACCTTCTTGAACCCTCCCATGTACTACACATTTATAAGCCACATCCTTTACAAACACTTCGATGATATTTGGGACTGTCTATGATGCATTACTTCCTTATATTAAAAAATACATGCATTTTTGACTTACCTATGGTTTTATTAAAAATGTTCTAAAACAAATTTGAGGGATAATCACAAGCCAAAACATTCATTTGAAAGAATGAGGATGTAGCTTCAAAAAAAAAAAATACAAAAATACAAAGAAACATCAAAGTGAAACATAACATATCAATTACTAAACTTAGTACTTAAAGAAATTATAACCTAAAATGATGTAGCACGATAATCACTCAATTCAGTGTATTATATGTGAGCCACACTGGGGTAGGAAATTATTTTCTTAACTTGTCTGTATATGTTCCTTCTAAAATGGGATCCATCAGGAAGCTTCAGGCCCCATGTTGTCAATGTGAACTCAGATGGTATCAGGAGGTCTTCAGAATGTAAGATTTTACTTTTTTGGTATAACTGAGTAAAATGTCCTTAGGTCTCTTTAGAGAAAGATCTGGGGACTTACTTTTGCATATATTTGCTATAGAAACCTCAATTTTTATTCATGGAACATATTCTCCTTCAGTAAATGGATTATCACATGTGAAAACTGGTTCATAATATTTGCAAGGGATCAGGACTGTTTTGTTGCAGAAACTGCCCTTAGCCTCTTGATTATTCCGGCTTTGATTGCTCTTCCTTCTACAGACTAAGACATACTCTTTTGTGGACATCTATATTGCCCTTAAGGAATCCATATTATATTATTTCCATAGGTCTGGTGTGTCAGACACTCATGGCTACCATAGTTACCACTTTGAACTTGCCACTCTTTATAATGATCGCACACGATTGCGGTTTACAGTTAAAGTCTATGCCCCTATTATTTCTAGATGCTTTCATTCCTGTTACTATCATAAAGGCTACTTTATCTATTAAAATATTTAAAAACAATAAAATTATTTAAATTGTGAATACAAAATAAATGGCCACTCTGAAAAGCAGAAAACTGTGTTGACTCAAAGTTATTACGAGATAACTAAGCTGTACTAACAGCTCAGACTGAAAATTTTTTAGTGGTAGAACATTTTACACTCTGCCTGTAATTTGATGGTTGATGATCAACTGTTTCTCTTGAGAAATCAGCATTTCTTGTGTTCTCAAAGCAGCAAGGTGACTAGAGTGAAGACCAAGGAATCTAGAGATGCTGCTGTGCGTCATCCACTGTCAACATGAAATCAGGTCTGATTCTGTTTGTGTTTTTACTTTAACTTCTAAAGTAACTCATTATGAGAATTACTTTACTTGTGATTACACTGATCTCCTGAACTCTATTCTGGATTACCTTCTTTTAAAGTGACCAACACAGTGGTCATAATCCTTAAAAATCATTTTGAATGAGAAAAATAGTCCATGAACATTTTTGATCAATTCCTTAGTGTGTGGCAGCACATTTCTAAGCACTAGAATGCAAAAGAACGTTAAACAGGAAGAGTGAATCATGTACATAAAATCAGTAATTATGAAATTAATTGATGATTTTAATTGCAAAGATTAGTTCAAGGAGGATATTAGAGAGAACAAAGTTTCAGATTTCTGACACTGTAAGGATGGTCACTTAGAATAATTTTAGTAATTTGCCTTGGGGTGAAACAAAATACCCATTTCACAGACGATAAATAAAGGAGGGCATGAAGATGCAGGAGACAGAAGATAATGAGCTGCAAAATTTGGAGCAGTCAAAAGACAACAAAGAAGAACAGAAATGTTTATGATTCTGAATTTGCAGTCAGTGAATTATGGGTCTAACAATTTTCTGCTACCATTTTAGGAATTCTATATGTTTAATCTTCACAACTTTGTAATACAGATTTTATTCCTGTCTTTTTAAAACTAACGCTTAGTGTTATTTGGCTAACTGTGCAATTAGCTACTTGGTTAACTTGCCAGGTAAAGTTGCTAAGAATCTGATCTTTCTGATTCTAATTCCTATTCAACATTATTGTTACAATTAGTTTAACATACTATATTTTTCCTTGCTAAATATTTTAGGTTTGATTTACATTCTAAAGTATTTTAAGATATTGCATTTTACCAGGTTATTTTGTTATAGAAATTATTACTTATCTGCCTTCCCTATGCTTTTTCTGCTTTTCTTCTTCATTAGCATATGTATTATTAATGTCAACGAGTATGCATATTCATGTTTCTAAACTTGTAAGCAATGATTTCATAGGACCCTTTTTATACTTTCACATTCAGGCCATTATCATCCCAAGTGTTATAAAAATGGTTTGTTACAGGACATTGTCTTCTTCATCTCTTGGGATTGCTTTCACACTTCTACTCTTAACCAATACTACATTTGTAGACTCCTCAAATTCCTTTGTTTGCTTTTGAATATCTGCAGTTTAAAGTCTTTTTTTGTTTAAGTAGAGAGGGAATATAAATAATAAATAAGAAACACTTTCCTTCAAGAAAACACTGCAAGAAAATTTGGGAAAACAAAGTGTTTCCTGCTGAGAGCAGGTTTCAGGGAGTTCTGTTGGGAGAAAGATGAGGATATTTGACATCTTTTAGCAACTTGTAATCATGTTCTTGTTCATGTTGTTATAGTATAGTAAATGAATCTCCAGATCGTCAACGCTTCCACATGCTATTATAAATTCAGACGTCCTCTATGGGTGAATACAAATTGATTCAGGGTTATTCGTATCTACTTCCTACATTAGTACAAATAATTGAGAGCTAAATTTCACATAACAGAATTAATTAACACTCCAAGCCTTTTGGAACACTTCAGAGTTTTGAGAAAACTGAATATGTAGTTTAACTCAGTCAATTCACTCACTAAATTGAGAATATAGTTATAGATAAATACACAGGTATTCACAATAAGGAAATAATTTTTACAATGTAAATTTAATAGAAATTAGAATCTGGGAAAAAGTACCCAGTAAATGTCTAAAAGACATTTCCATAGGAAGCCACAGGAATTTACAAACAAAAAATTAATTTTGTAACTTTACATTTTTAGCAGAAAATCTGGCTCGCTGTGAGTATCTATTAGGATTTTACTTCAAATGAAACTAAAGGTTTTGATTGAATTAAATTTCAATCTGAGTTTAAATGCATGTGCGTAAATTGCCTGTTTAATTTACTAAGGTTGGAAACAAAGGGACAGAGAAAGCTTTTACACATCATATGATTCATAGTATAATTTTCAAATTTTTTGTCACTCACTGGATAATATTGAAAGCAAGACTTCAAGTACAATGTCCCGAGAAGAATAAATTAAACCCATCATCTATCAGTGAATCTTGCAAAAATATTTGCATTTTGAATTACAGAAACCTGTGGGAATTTTATATTATCTTTACAGGAATGCTTTACTATTATACTTCATACTGCTAGGATATATACGAAAGTGATAAATTTTATGCAGATTCTGTTATAATCTTGTAATTCCATGTTCATAATTGTAATGCCTAGGGTTTTGAAAATCACATGGGAGTTTTTAATTCTGTTATAGCATCATGTAGCATAAGACCAGGCTCATTACAGGAACATTACATTAAGTTAATTAACAGCACTAAATTTGATAATTCAGATTTGTTCCTTCATCAATATAGCTAAATAAGATTAGATGTTTATTTCATTTATATGGTAAAGTTCAATAGGTTTCACATGGATTGTTATGAAAGTTTTGAGACACAAAAATCAAGAAATATAAAATCCATGCAGAGGGAAACAAATGAATCCCTTACAGCAAAACCAATAAGGCAAGCGAGTTGAAACTTTTATAGGTCACTCAGAAAAGACGATGTTGACTGTGCATTTTGCAAGTGAAATAATAGACCATAGCACAGTCGGTCTCAAAACTAAGTTATACTAGAATTGGAACATTTTGTAGTAGAGAAAAATTTTAGTTCATCTGTTACTAACTTTTTTTAACATGAATGTTAAACATAACTTTTTTTGAACATAAAAAAGGTTGCTATTTCACAAGGTCAAATTAATTCTCTTAATGAAAAAAGAGAGGTTTGGGAAAATTAGTATTTTTAGAAAATATATAATATATAATTGAAAACATTTGGTCAAATTTTACTTGATGTAACATTTACTCTCTGATAGTATTTTATTGTCCAGTTTTATCGAAGTATGATTGGTATACAGAAAACTGTGCCTTAATAATGTATACAGTATAACTTTAGACATGTGTATATTCTCGTTTTATCACAACCACTGTCCAGATAATAAACATTTCACCTTCAGTAGTTTCCTTCAGTTTATTTGTTCTTTCCTTTGTGTTTTTAGCTTTTTGTTGTAAGAACACTTAAAAATTTGTCAAGTGGGTAGATCTTCTATGAAGTACATGATACCTTATTATTAAACTATAGGCCTTATGTTTCAACAGCAGATCTCTGGAACTTATCATCTTGCATAAATATAACTTTATACCTATTCAGTGACAACACTCTAAATCTCCCTTCCCCGTCCTTGGGTAACCACCATTTTTTTATTATTGTAATATGATATATTATTGCAAAATAATAAAGATCATAAAAGCAAATTAACATTTTAGAATTATATCTTCAGAATTAAGATATTCTTTATATTTGAAATAAATTAATATCATTATTTTTCTTCTTAGTTAAGGCCCCAAACAGAATCAATGCGAGATGTTCTCTAGGATAAACTGTTTTCTTTTGATCCAGAACTCAGGTTTTTGCATATGTGTGTAATTGTGTGTGTATGGGAACATCATATATCCATATATAGATAAATATTCAGAGCCTGAAAATTTTGAACTCAGAAGCAATATCTGTTCCAAATATCTGGTATGACACATATACACATACGTACACATTTATACCCAGCTTCAAATACAACAGTAATTTCTTATCTTCTTCATTATCTTTTCTAATTTGATGTCCATGCTATTTTTTCCTCCAACACATATCGAATGATCCATTTAATAACATTTCATAAATAAATGAGCTTATTATAATTTTACCTGAATTTTTTCTTTCCATGGAAGCCACTCCAATTTAATATACAATTACCTATTACTTAAAAATTCCATTAATCAAATATGAGAAACATTTGTTATGGGCATATTCTAACTTGGGATTTAGAGTTTTTATTCAAAATCTATGCCTAAGGAAAAAGGATGTTTACACTATTTTCTTTAGTAATAAGGTTTTTGGTTATAAGGAAAGAGAAAGCAAAATCTGTGTTTCCATGCCCAGTATTTGTATGGGTAAGAAAAATTATTAAAGAAAGAAGAGTTTAAGATTCTTTCCACAAGATTTAGGGTATATATACTTTTTACTTCATCCCTAGTCTCCAAACTTGGCTTGGTTTTACCATAAACCAATGATTGTTTTCACCCATTTCCTACATGTAGTCACATGAATCATGTACATATTTTTCATAGGAGTAAGTTCTCTCAGAGACAAATCCATAAATGTAAAATATACTAAAGTTATTTATTTTATCATAATCATAGGTGGTATACAGTTTTGTATGTCAAGAAAATAATTACTTTAAAACTATTTTATCATTATAGCATTATCTCACAACAATTTTGCTCTTAGCCATATGAAGCTCATGAATGATCATTAGTAGAAAGGGCACTGCGAGTCTTGATATTTTATCAACAATGGGTTTGCACTACTAATCTCTCCAATTTTCTTTGCGCCAATACTAGCATATATTAGGAAGGCATATACTGGTAGTAAATTTATAAATTTTATTTATCACTATCTGGTTAAAGGAATTTCTATTTCTACCTATTCGTGTGTGGGAATAATCATGTTAGAATGCATCAGTACCTCCTTACCTCCTTCCTGTACTCAGGAATATAAGAATATAATGTGGTGATGTACATATATTTTTGTATATGTACACAATAGTGAGTGCATGTGTGTGTATACAAACATATGTTTATGATATTTCTATGATCCATATATTTATTTCTCACTCTACATGTGAACTCATCGACAATATATGAATATGTATGTTTTCCTTACATGAACTATTTAATATAAAATTGTATGATATGACACAATTTTAAACATTACCTGGCTCATACATTTTAAATGATCTTTAATTGCATTTCAAAGATTAAATAAGAACAGGAATTATAATTTCTTTACTGACAATAAAAAGTAATCCTAATTAAAAGATTCAGTCTGCTCAGGTAGTATGAAAAACCATGATAAAATAACAGTGGTCGTTAGGCATTGTCATTTTTTAAGGAAAAAAAAATCTGATGGCAACCTATTTATATAAATAAATATCTGGAAAAATATTGCCTTGCTTCCTGTTTACACTTAAGTATTTTGCTCTATCGTAAATTACTTGCTTTTGAAAAGTGAGTAGCATATATCATTAACAAAGCAAGTAAAGGTATAATATTGCAATCCATATGCAGGAATAATGCACCATAGCCAAGGCAGATTTTCCATTTAAAGATTGTAGGATTATGTTTAGAAAGAGAGCAATTTAGTGTAATATATTCCATGAATACATAATTTTCACCAGGTCAGCCCCCCCCTTTTTTTATTCTCTCTACAATGCTCAAATGAGCTCCTGGCTTTCTATTTTTGCATCAAAGACAAATTACCTCCTTCCTGTACTCAGGAATATAAGAATATAATATATAAGGGAACTCAATGTCATTTAGCAATGCATTACATTATAAAGATAGACTTTTCCACCAAGATTTTGAAAAATTTCTCAAGGCAGATAAATAATAATAATAATAACAATAATAAAGTCTTTTTCTTGATTTAAAGTAGTATGGGAGGAGATGAAATTACAAGAAAGTGTTAACTAGATAACTGTGTGAACATCAAAGAAAGTAATTCTCACACTTTGTGGTATGCTGCCTATTTATATTGGAAAAGATATTATTAAGTGATAGCAATATTTTATTTCCATAAATTAGCATGTTAAAATCTATACTGAAAGTAAGTGAGATTTTCAATTTAGGAATTTAGTAAAAACATTACAGGACTCTTGTAATGCATTATTCTACATATGGATGAGAGAGCTAAACTTTTTGCAGGAGAATGTATTCATTAAGTTTGCTTTGAGTTTTCCATGATTTTTAGTTACTGTTACTATTGATTAAAAAAAAAACCCAAATAATTAAATTAGATTTATTATTATCTTTTTGTTACTTTTTAGCAAGCAGATATGTTCATTTGTGTAAGCATTTTTGCCTCTATTTTCCTAGACATTTATGCATGAAAGTGTGGTTTTCAAAATATAAAGAGAGCATATTCCAGAGTTAAGTAGTTGTAACGTGTATCTCAGGCTAACCTACTTGTACTATGTCCTGTTTTGAGTTATCTGTCAACTGCCATTTTATGCCAGAATTTTTTAAATACAGTGCCTTTTAATATAATTTTAAAGAAGCTCCTTTCTTCTCATGGTCTCTGCAAAATTGCTCTTCTTGCATAACTAATAAGCTGCTATTAGGCTAGAACTTTCCAAAACTTCATGGAATTTTCACTCCCAAAACTCTCTGACCCATGCTTTGATTAAAAAAAAAAATAACTGCTCATCTTCCACTGATCAAGGGATTCTTTCCTAATTTACTTTGAGATTTAAGAAAAAATATTATTCCAAGCATTAAATCTATTTTTTTCATTTTGATATATTCAAAACAATGATTTTGTATATGTTGCTCTGTCATTTCAGTCATTTAACTTTTGGCATAATATTGAGAAAGAACAAAATGAGTGGTATGTTGTTTTCACAATTCCTAACCTGCTACTCTATTACAAACCTTGTCTACACATTCTTTACTCCTTTTCCTTCTTTCTGAAGACTTATTTTCTGTTTTAAGCTACGATTATTTTAAATACATATTGCTCATTTTTGCCATATTTGATGATTTCTTATTTCTTGCATGACAAACAATGATTTATCAGATACAAAATGTAATGATATGTACCAAGAACAACAACATACACAATGAATTGAGTACCTGCTATGAATCAGGCACTACAATATCAATATTAGCTTTATTGATTAATTAAATCCATATAAAAGAGAAAATGTGGAAAGAAAACTTTGCCATTGAGTTACACAGTCAAGTTTGGTTTATTTAACATTATGTAGATCTGTCATGTATCACACAATGGATGCTTTATAAATATTAATTCACTTGTTCCACATAACAATTATAAGGGGTAACTTATTTTTAATACTATTCATTTTTGACACATAGAGAAAATGAAGCACTGAAAGCTCAAAGAAGTTGCCTGAAATTACGTAACTCATTTAGCATGGAGGTGGCTTCAAACTTGGACCAGCTGATCATAGTGTACACACACTCACCCTCAGGGCCACACAATGCTCCTCTACCTTCATCATGATGGAGGACATGCCAACAACAGCCAACACTTGCTAGTTTGTTACAAAACAAATAATGGCACCAAATGTAAACAGTAAGTGCATTTGGGCACTAGATCTACAGAAAAATCTGAAAGACAAACTTAAAGACACTATTGTTATTTCCCTTTACAGATACTTGTGGCTTCGTGAAAGAGAAAAGACTTGTGTTAGATGTGCTAAAATGGAAATCAAACTATGGTGCCTTACCTGAAGACGTTAAAATAATGAAGTCTTCACAAGGCCTCAAGTGTATTCTCTGGAAAAGAATGAAATTGAATCTGCCCTGAAAGTAGCTGGCTTTCTTATGACACTTCTAAACTAGAAAGAATTTGACCAAATAAATCTATGAACTCAAGTATTACATGGACCAAAACAAACAAACAAACAAAAAAGCAGTAGTGGAGGGAAAGCATTCATGCAAATAATAAAAGGGGAGTGACTCACACAGAAGTCCCACAGCTTGACTGTGAGTGTCATTCAGATGTAACTGACATAGTCAGTGAGTAAAAAGAGCAGCTCTGTCTACTTGAATGTTTTTCCAATCACACATTTATTTATACACTTTTTTCTTATCCAAATGCCTTTATGTATGTAAAACTATTCTGCTGATGTTACCTTCTATTTTTCCCAAGTTTCTTTTATCTTCCCTGCAGTCTTTATTTACTCCAAGGCCCTCTTTGTATCCTACTTGGACCTTAAGTTTTCCCAAATTATCTTAATCTACTTATATTTACATTTTTCTTTTGGCCTAAATTCCCACAATGTGTTTTTAATTTAATTCCATACATTGTAAATTTTTTATATAATTATAGTTTGGAATAACTGCTTAATTATTTTAATTCTAGTAGTTCTTTGTCTTAAGCCTCTGTATCCTTGGATAAATATTAAGAGTACATTGTGGGTTGTTTTTTTTTTTTTTTTTTTACAAGCTTGGTAATATGAATACACATGCTAATGATACTCTAAAATGTATTATGAAAAGCCCTCCAAAAGCTTTGGTCAATATAGTCTCAAAATATAAGCACCCTTTGGTAGCAAAATAATAACTTCTTAAGATATCCACATACCAGCACCCAAATCAGTATGTTATTTAAAATCTGAGGCACATTCTGGGTTGTGGTCAGAAGGAACAATTGTCAAAGAGAAGCAACTTGCTGGCTCTGGATGTAGACGCAGGAGCTAAGAAGTCAAGGAATGTGGATAGTCACTAGAATTTGAAAAAGCCTAGGAGACAGAATTTTTTTTCTATAGCCTCCAAAACATGACCAATGTGACATTTTGATTTTAGTTCAGTGAGAGTCTCAGATTTCTGACCGACAGAAGTGAAAAATAATAAATTTGTATTTTTCTAAGCCATTAAGTTTATAGTAATTTGTTGAAATGGAAATAAAAAACTAATGTTAATATGATTATAAGGATAATACAAATTTTGCCTCACTGAAAAATTTAAATATAGACCAGGTTTTTAAAATGTTATGTTTAAATACCATTACTCCAACCTTATATGACATTAAAATGATGCAAAATCCCGTGAAATTTTCACCATCTGTATTGGAGTAGGATCAGTAAGGAGATGGTGTGAGAACTGAGAAAAGTTTCTTCCAGGTTTGCATAAGAGACAGTAAATGTTACGAGAATTCTAGCCACAACATTTCCTGGACATGTTCATGAACTCTGTCTCGTCTCTCGCTGGCTCCGTCTGTCTGTTTTTCTCTCCCCATCTCATATCTGCCCTCCTCTCTCCCCTCAGTCTCTCCAGTCCGTGCCATCCATCTCCTTTCTGTCTCCATCTTTCTCCCTCTAGTCTATTGCTCCCGTCCCTCTCATCTCTCTATCTCATCTTTCTCCTCTCTCCTGTCCCTACCCTGCCCATCCATCTCCCTCTCTCCCTAAATCTCCCCGAACTCTGGCCGTAACTCTTTCCCCTCCCTCCTCCCTCCTCTATCCTTTCTCTTTCACTCCTCTCCTTCCCCCTCTCTTTCATTCCCTCTTTCTCTGCCCTCTCTCCTTCATGCCTCTGTTCTCTCTCTCCTCCTCTCTTTATTTCTCTCTCTCCCCTCTCTTTATTTCTCCCTCCTCTCTCTCCCCTCTCTTTCTTCCTTTCTCTCTCTTGGTTTCTCTATTGCTCTTTCCTGCTCTCCCTCCTCTGTCTCTCCATCTCTCACTCTCCTTCTCTCCCATCTCTCATTCTTTCATTCTGTTTTTCCCTTCTTCCCTCTCTCTCCCCTTTATCTCCTATCCACCACACCCGTCTTATCTATCTCATCAATCCCATATTTCTCTCACTTTCTCTCTCTCTCTTCCTCTTTCTCCTTTGTCTTATCTGTCTGTGTTTTAACTGAAACGAGTTGGGACACAACTATCAAATTTCTTATGTTCAACACTCTCATTTGTTATCATTTATACCATTTCCTCCATAGGTATATGATGGCTTCTCTGTGTTTTATTTATTTTATATGCATATATTCTCTCTCCTAGGTTTTAGTTTTGAAATAGGACACTGTCTTTAATGTAACTCCTTACCTTCTCTGATAAAATTAGAGTCAAATATGACTAAACACAACAGGATACAAAGCTGACTGCATTCTTGCTAATAATCATGTCATATTATAAATCCCCATTAAAAATGACACTGATCAAGCAAAAATTACTACCTGTCTTTTGCTCATTTGTTTCTGGGTTTTCTCTTTTTGTTTTGTATGCCACTGTTTTCATTTGAAAGTCTCATTATCCCATGGCTACTTGCTTGCCCCATCTTTCTTTTACCAATTAATTTATCTAACATCAACCATCTAATTTAGAATTTATTCTCATTGAGACTCTTTTGGTCTCTTTAATCTGTAGAATATTAAACAAAAGCAAAAAAACAAGTTGTAAGCCCTGGAAGCACATTTGGAAAATATCTTTGACCATTTATAAATTATTTTTGCCTATTCAAGAAAAGTGTATAAAACTTAACATTGTATTCTTCCACTATTTTACTAAACATACTAATATTCTTTGTGACCTAGACAAAGAACAGAAAAAAATTAAGTGCAAAAATTACTAGGCATCTACCCAGAAGAAAAAAAAATCATTTTATCTTAAGGACATTTGCTTTAGACTGTTTATTGCAGCTCAATTTACAATGGCCAAATTGTGGAAACAACCTAAATGTCCACCAACCCAGGAATGGATTAACAAGCTGTGGTACAGTATACAATGGAATACTATTCAGCCATTAAAAATGCTGGAGACTTTACATTTTTCATATTAAATTGGATGCAAGTGGAACACATTCTTTTTAGTAAAGCATCACAAGAATAGAGAAGGAAGAATCCAATGTACTCAATTATATTATGAAAGCAGTAAATGATCTAATACAAGTGAGGGCTGGGGGGATGAGGAAGTGGGGAGAGGGGAGAGGGAGGGGAATGGAGGTCACAGTATATGGCACGCCTTTCAGGGCAGAACACAATTATAAGAAGGACTTTATCTAACAAATGCAATCATTGTACCCCAATTCTTTGAACCTTCAATGAATCTCAAACAACAACAATAAAATGATATTCAAGAATCTTCTTTAAAATTTGTAAATGCTATATAAGGAAACTTATAATGTGTTGTTTTGCTGAATGTATATAATATTTAATCATTCACATTCAGTTTCCAATTTAGTAACTGGAAAATATTTGTTTAGAGAGTGTCCATTAATGATGGGAAGAACAGACTCCAGATTCGGGATGCAAATCTGGATCCTGACTCCGATTGGCTTTGTAAGGGAACCTTCTCTGTGTTCTTTCCATAGTTTGGTTCCTTACTGAAGAACTAGGAATACTAAATGAGTTTAATATGCTTTAAGTCCTCAGAACAGTGTAAATAATACAATAACAAATAATCATGAGATATTTTGTAAAAGGAGACAAAAAAATGTGAAAAAGCAATTGAAACAGATATAAGATGTACATAGTGATACACTGATAATGAATAAATAAGAAGGGCTTTAAAAATCATACTTTCTCCACTAGAATGGCGTGCAGAGAAATGCAGTGTGGCATAGTACATTAATCTGTCTTAGTATCAAAATAACTATTACTGTGTTATTTACCGTCAATAAATAAACACCACAAAAACCCTAGAAATAGTGAACAATTCAAAACCTGTCCAGATAACAATTGCTTTTATATTGATGCCATCTCTAGAGATATGTCTGGAATTGAAATTCTTGTTTTTGATCACCCTGAAATTCTTGTTTTTGATCACCCTGACATTATTGTTCATTAGAATGAACATGAGAAATAGCTCATCAAAGACATAGAAAATGTCTTAAAAGATTAAAATTTAAGACCCATCCCTGAAGCTTGCCTTAATATTGAAACAATTTCATAGACAGGGTTTAAATTTTAGCCCTCATGGATTTTAAATGAGAATTCTTTTCACACTGCTTGCACAAGAAAATAAGAGGACTAAATACATATCTATACTGATACTGAAACATGGCATGAAATTCAGATTTTCTAAAGAAAATAATAACATTATGTAGGTACTACCATATTTTTATGACAAAGCATTGTTTTCATTTTAATGGTCAAGTTTACAATAAGAATTCACATGGAATTAATATAATATATATATGTGTTTTATAAAATACAGTGGAATATTCAACCACCTCCTTACGTTGACCACCTCCTTAAGTTGACCTAGTTTTTTATTTTATTTGCAGTTTTTGGCCAGGGCTGGGTTTGAACCTACCACCTCCCATACATGGGGGCGCCCTACTCCTTGAGCCACAGGCACCAACCAAGTTACCTAGTTTTAATAGACTGGACATGCACCACATGTACATATCAGTGCAGTAGGCCTAGTTCCTTATGTTAACCACCTCCAAGTGTTGATCATTTTGTTATAGTCGCTACCGTGCTCAATATACAGAGGTTCTCCTGTATTAGATTTTAAAACAACAGCAACAAAAATGTAGTAATAATCTTTCTGCAGACACAAAAATAATACTAGAGCAATACTTATTTACATATTCTTTTCTTGAATTTTTATGTAGGCCATTCTTTTGGTAATGTATATTTTTTGTCTGATATCATTATACATGTATGTAACATGTATAATAACATGATAAAATTACTACTACCTTAAATAAATATATTAATAAGACTGAATAAAAATACAAAATATAGTTGAAGATGGATGGGATAAAAAATACAAAAATATAGTTAGAGATGGATGGATGTTTCTTAGTTGTGTTTTATTTATAAAGGCACAAGTTTCCAAGTAATCAACACATGTTCCATGTGTATCTCTGAAAAGATCTTGAGGCATCGTGATGCAGGTCATTGACATGAACTCAAGAGGAATAATCATTCATTCAACAAATATCTTTTAAACACACGCTAGACAATCTCATAGTCATATGTACTAAACCTGAAACTAACACTATAATGAGAAGAGAAGGAAAAAAAAGAAAATAATGTCATTTCCGCATACATTTTATAAGTGTAAACAGAATGAAAAGGCATGTCAGGGCTGTTCAGAATAGCAGTTTGGAGGCAGAGATCAGAGCTATCCCCTTGACAAAAAAGAAATAAGAGAACTAAAATCAGTGGAGTGTATTTGGGCTGGCATATGGTGAGGGAGGGAGATAATGGTTTCTGAAGAGCTCAGGAAGATGTGGACCAGTTTATATAGCATCAGAAAGACCTTTTATGTTTCGGCTCAAATTCCACAAGGAGGTCTGTGCATTTCGGGATTTAATGTGCTCTGTAAGAGTCACTGTGATAACCTGTGAGGGTAGATTCTGAGGAGGATGTGTAAGTGGTTTCAGTGGAGAGGGGAGGGAGAAGGGCAGTTAAAAGGCTACTGTAGTGTTGAGGTGACAGAGGGAGTAAAATCCTGAGAAACAATTTTGTTCTTGTTAAGCATTCAACAGCCTAATTGAGAAGATATAACCGTGGTATAAGTAGGTCTAAGAAATGAGCCTGCAGCCCCCAATATCCTGGCACTCCCCTCAAAAGATATGTTTTGGCTATAATAGAGAAATACCTGTCTTTTAGTATTGCTCTGATTTTGATTTCTTCCTTATGAATAATCAGTAGAATAGAGTACCTGGGCATCCAAGAGGGTATTATATCATAAC
The DNA here is from genome assembly GCF_027406575.1 of Nycticebus coucang. Classification (NCBI taxonomy): domain Eukaryota; kingdom Metazoa; phylum Chordata; class Mammalia; order Primates; family Lorisidae; genus Nycticebus; species Nycticebus coucang. The sequence goes on along the minus strand of NC_069780.1, from coordinate 58,185,943 downwards.
AATCTAGAAGAATTTCTGGAAAGAATAGATACTCAGTTATAAATCTCCATGTGATTAATCAGAATTCTCTCATACAAAAAAAATTTTTTTGAAGTTTAACATGCTTATGTTGTAAAGTCATCTCACATTCTAAACATATCCAATTCTAACTCTACATAGTGGGTCTGACTGACTCAACATTAGTATACTCCCAAGAGTTTACAAGGTACTCGCACTACACAATAACATCAAATACAGACCCCACCATATGGCAATTGTGTTACAGTGTACAAGTCACTTGTGAAATTTAACTTCTCTCACCCTGCTTCCTTACCTATAAAATAAAGATAATAAGAATATCTTTTTCAGAGTGTTGTTGTGAAATAACAGTAGATAATAACTTATAACAGAAAGTAACACATAAGAAATACCTAATAAATGTTTGAAATACTATTACTTACATGTTTTGCATTATTTATACTCCTCTTATGTTTATACAAATTCTAAATTATTTTCCTCAACAGAAAGAATGTTAAATGAATAAATCCAAGAAATAAAGCAACTCTTTAGATATTTTTTCATAAAGATGAACAATAAAGATGGTTTTAACCATTTATAGGGTTTTAGTTTTCTATTAATTTCTGTAAAAATTTCCACAAAATATATATATTTGCCTCCTCTGTAGATTAGAAGTACAACCTGAGTCTCATTGGCCTAGTATCAACTGTCAAATGGCTATACCCATTCTGAAGGCTCGCGGGGAGACTTCCACTTGCAGTTTCCAGCTTACCTTCATCAATTTTGACACCAAGGACTGATTTCATGGAAGACAATTTGTCCACAGACCTGGGGAGGGTTAGGGGTCCTTCTTTAAGGATGGTTCAAGCACAATTATAGTGCACTTTATTTCTATTATTACTGAATTGTAATATATCATGAAGTAATTTTACAACTCAATGTAATGCAGAATCAGCAGAAGCCTTAAGCTTATATTTCTACAACTAATTAGTCACATCTAGAGGTGATGGGAAACAATGTTTGTTGAGAGGTTGAGTTTATTGAGCAGGTTGAATGTTACTCCAACCTGAATCTCTCACATGTGGACTTTACAGCAGAGTCCACACTCTGATGAGACTCTAATGCTGCCTGACAGGAGGTGGAGCTCAGCAGTGACGTGAGCAGTGGGGATCAGCTGCAAATACAGATGAAGCTTCTCTCACACTCACCAGCTACTCTCCTCCTCCTGCAAGGCCTGCTTCCTAACAGGTCACTGACTGGTCCTGGTCTGCTGCTCAGGCCTTGGGGATTGCAGTCCTAAAGTCTGTACAGTTTCTTTGGCTTGTAACCCCTTCTTCCATCTTCAAAGTCAGCCATGTTGTATTTTCCTCTCTTTCTTTAATACACACTCCTACCTCTGACTTTTCTTCTGCCTCTTCTACCTTTGTGATGAGAATAGGTCAATCCAGATTACCCAGGATAGTCAGCTGATTGGTAACTTTCATTCTTTTTCTGTCATGTTACCTAATACATTCACAGTTTCTGAGAATTAGGACATCACATCTTTAAGTTGCCTTTATAATAAATTATAAGTATCAATATAGAGTTTTTTCATGGTTCTGATAATAACAATCCCTACCTATAATAATTATTTTACTTAAGGGCCAGGTGCAGTGGCTTATGCCTGTGAGTCTAACACTTGGGAGGCTGAGGCGGGTGGATTGCACAGGTTGGAGACCAGCCTGAGCCAGAGCAAGACTTTGTCTCTAAAAAAAAATAGCCAGGTGGCGAGATTGGCACCTATAGTCCTAGCCACTTGGGAGGATAAGGCAAGAGAATCGCTTAAGCCCAGGAGATTGCTGTGAGCTATGATGCCATTGCACTCTACCAAGAGTGACGAAGTGAGACTCTGTCTCAAAAAAAATATATATATATATATATTTCACTTAAAATATCAATTATATTTTTCATTTCGTTTTCTAAAAAAAGGTGAGAAATATCTCTGTGAAACAACATATTATGTTTTAAATTGTCCTAAAGTGATACATTTGGCATATCAACTATACTTGCAGACAAATTAAAAATAAGGTATTTCTACTATGTGTTCATTATGCTAAATTGGTGACTCTTTTTATATTTTACTAAATATAAATTATTCATTGATATTGTTTTTTACTGAAAATCATAAAATATAATTAAACATTAATTATTTCTTGAGAAAAATAACTAAAATTAAAAAAAAATGATGTTTCCCCCCTCAGGAAACACGTGCAAAGCCTGTTTACATCACACTTAAAATTCCTGCTTGAAATTTTCTACCTGTACTTTTACTTCATTATTTCACCACTTTAGCAAATTTAAGACACCAGTTTAGCAAATTTGAAACATTGACATATATAAGAAATAAATGAATTTAGACCGAAATTGGTCTAAATAATGGTGGCTCATGTCTGTAATTCTAGCACTCTGGGAGGCTGAGGCAGGTGGATTGCCTGAGCTCACTGGTTTGAGACCAGCCTGAGCCACAGCGAGACCTCATCTCTAAAAATAGCCAGGTGATGTGGTGGGCACATATAATCCTAGCTACTTGGGAGGCTTAAGCAAGAGAATCGCTTGAGCCCAAGAGTTTAAGGTTGCTGGGAGCTATGACACCAAGGCACTCTATTGAGGGTGACAAAGTGAAACTCTGTCCAAAACAAAAAAGAAAGAAAGAAAGAAAAAAAAATGAATGAATATATTTAACACATATTGATACAGTTAAATAACTTAAAGTTTTGTACTCTTCAAACTGGTGCTTATTTTAGTTGTTAGTCAATGGTTTAATGAATGGAAATGGGTAGAAAATAAAAGGCAAAACAAAAAAATTCATTTTCCTGGGATGTTAATACCATGCAAAATTTTGTCAAAGTATCAGTTTAATGTTAAAATTCAAGAGATGCTTCACAAAATGTAATGAAATATTTATATGTTTCCATAATAAAAAGTGTCCCATAATCAGTACATCCTTGTAGCATGGTCAGTTTACGTTGTAACTTTGAGAACTATGCCCGGATATATATTTTTTTCTTCCTTACAAATAGAGGTATCTCAGACGAAAAATGTTAAAAAAACACAAAATCCAAATAAAACAGATAAAATACAAAACACTGACACAAATTCCTTACGGGCATTAGAGATGGCAAAATTAAAGTCTTAAAAGATTTAGGATGCTGGGTCGGGAAGAACATTAGAATGGTGAGCTAATTATTTACAACTGATAGGCCCTGGTTGCTTTTGCAGTTTGGGGTGTTCACAGGAGACTAAGATTTTGGAATTTGGATAAGCAGGGATTCACTCCAGGGGGTGCAGGAAAAAAAGAAACATTTTTAAGTTAAAAGGAGGCAGAGTTAAAATGCCTCCTTTTCAAAACATTTTGAATACTGCACAGCATAGCAGTTTAAAAGTTATGCTAAGTTGAATTCCAGGGGAAAGGCCCAGGTGAATACTCAAAGATCTCAGCTGAAAGATAGATCAGCCCAACTATCATTCACTCTGCCCCTAATTAGCATAAGGTAATGTTCTCTGAAATATCCTATTTAGTAGGTAATAAGGAAACATCTCTGGAGAAGGATCATGTCAGATGAACTGCAGATTTATAAAAATCAAACAAAGTTACACAAACTAAAAAAATAAAAAAGCAAATTCACCATGCCGACAAGCAGGGCCACATAACCATAAATTAAAAGTATTTTTTTGAAAGCAGCCTGAAAATAGATCCATACATGATCTGGTGATGGAAGTCAGCAACAAAGACTTCAAAATGCAATGAAGAAGTTAAAGAAAATAGAAATATTACCCTCAAAACTCGATAAAAGTGGAGGGAAAATCATTGAGAATAGGAATATGTTGCAAGTATAAAATGGAAATTTTAAATTTAAATATATACATATATATACATACATAATTAAAATCAAACTCCAGTGAATGTGAACTTAGAGAATAAGATCAGGACTATTGACATTGCAAGCAGATAATAGAAAATATACAAACTGAAAGACAGGGGAAAACTACAAATTTTAAAAATAAACATGATATACAGGAAATATAAACATCAAATTCAGGGAAATCGATGTCTTTAAGGCATCAGGAAAAAATGGTAATGCTTTGAGAGGATAATAAAGGAAAGTACATTTGTATAGTGGGGAAATCAAACATACATGAGGATAGGAGAAAAGGGAAACAAAATGCAATTTACCATTGTTCTTAATACTAAAATTATAAATTATGTGAAATGACAATTATAAAAAATATTTTTAAATACAATACACAATCTTTGGTAAAATCCCAGGAGATCCATGCACATTATGTGTTAAATATTATATTTGGTTTTGAATTTTGAAATCTCAAAAATTCTGTTGCATTTTTGTACAAATGCAAAGTGACACACATCTATTTCATCTGTGACTACAATTGGCCATAATTACATTGTTCTTGATGGCACAGTTTTTCCTAAATAGTAGGCAGTTTTTGATAAAAAATTTTAAACAATTTGCATATTATGTGTAATCCTGGCAATTTCACTGAATATTAAAACTATTTAAAAGTATTTTCATCTAGAGATGAAGCTAAATCTTATGCTCTCAGAAGTTCTGAAAGGTACAAGGCAGTTCTTCACTATGTAGAACTGTCCTAAAGCCCAGGCGTCCTGCAGCCCCCACACACACATACAGAGAATCACTGTCTCAGGAATATTTTAGGGAATTTTGTGAGAAAGTAGTATAGCACCATTTCTCAGTCATCATCTGTTAATCTACTCTCTCAAACTCGTGCTCAATCATTTAAAAACTTCTTTTGATAACTGAGTGGATTGAAATATACTAAGAAATGACCTCATTCCAAATATCTTAAAATTATCGCCACCAAAAAGATTCCCAGCCTGCGCTTCTAAAACAACTACCTATACAATTCATTGCTTCCACTTTTCTTTTCCCTAAATTATAATATGTCATTTCTCTACTGTCATCCTTTAACTGTCCTTCTTTACCCTTGGAAAAATATTCTAAATAATGTTTTGGTCTGGCAGTTGATACCTGACTTAGTTTTTCGCTATCCCTCTAACCTTTTATACTATCACTAGCCCCATTACGTTAGCCCCAATACATCGGCCTTCAAATTCTCCAGGCAAACGAGGAATCTTGACACGCCCCATCATTCCCATGTTCCTGGAATGTTTTTTCCTAAGCTATCTATTGGTTGATGTTTTGTTTGATTCAATTCAGATCAAATAATTCCTCTTGTGTTTAATCTAGCCTTCAATCCACTCAGTGAGCATGATTTTTCAACACAGAAATCATTAAACTTCACATTATGTTTTGTACTTATTCATCTGCTAGATTCTATTTTCTTCTTTAGATGCAGTTTCCAAAAAGCAGAAATTTTATGCAACTTAAATACATTTCAAGAAGTAATATATGCTCAATAAATGTTAATTCCATGAATAAATAATTTAATAGTCCTTTTTCTCTAAACTCTAAGACAAGCACTTAATTCAATGAATATTGAAAGTGATAAAATATTTTATTTCAAACAATTTCTAGTCTTATTAATGGAATTGTTTTCTCTCTTGCCCCTTGGCTACACAGTATGTCATTTTATGAGATCATAAAATAATGTATATTTTTGGTTTCAAGAAGAATTTGTTCTCCCTGGAAACCTTTGGTTGGATACTACTGTTTTAGTATTTTCTAAAGCAAATATTTTACATTTCTTCCACTAGAATATTTTTAAATGCTTTATTTGTGTTCTTCCTTAAATGAGTAAAGAGAATAATCCATCCACAAAAGACTTACCATAACTCAGATGTCAATGGGAAATTAAATTTTCACTAAAATATAGAAGTATGTGTATCATTTTGTGTTGTATGCTCTGTAATATAAATATGCCTGTCATGGTTTTAAGAAAAGAGAACACCCACCAAAAAATCCTCAGGATCACATACATGTGATTCAAAAAAAATAAAATTGCATAACTGACAATTTTCAGTTGTCCTAATGATTCTGACAAAGGTTAAGTTTCCCATAACATGAAAGCATGGCCAATGCAGAGAAATTCAATTTATGAATTTGGAGCTTAGGTATCAAAATCTTGTAATATTCTACAATAACATCATAATTTCTTTTAGCGGAGATGTTCAGCTATCTTACACATAAATAATACAATTCTACTTCTCCAGAGAAGGATAAAATATTTTAAAAATATAAAAGTAATATTGATGCTATGGTTTGTCAACTCATAACTTTTTTGGATAGAGAGGTATATAATTCAATGTACATTTACCAATAGTAATATTTATTATTATTACTACATAATAATTATTACCTACATAAATTTTATGTATATTTGCACTAAAAAGATATATATTATATATTATATAATTTATATATATAATATTATTGAATATTATATAATCAATAATATTTTGATTATTATTATCAAAATAATTTTTTATTTATTACTCAAAAATCTTAATAAATTATTTATTGTAGCATAGAGGTTTAGTTTCTTTTCTCATTTCTACTTTAGTTTCCCTGAAGAATTCAACTTTCTTTGTGAAAATTGTAAACATCATTTACTTTAAAACTCCAGAAGGAATAATAGGGGAGAAGTAAGATCAGATTTTTATATTTTGTTTTATTGTTGGTTTACTGCTTAGAATTAGTATGTCTGGGCTCTACCAAAAATTGTAGCATTTTGTGTATTTTGTGCCTTAAGTAGCTGAACATTCAGGAATGAACACATACAATTTATTCTAATTTCTTAAAAGTGTCTTTCAAAACTTTACAATTAGATTTATTTTCTCAAGAAAGAAAGGCCTGGGTGGCGCCTGTGGCTCAGTGGGTAGGGCGCCGGTCCCATATACCAAAGGTGGTGGGTTCAAACCCAGCCCCGGCTGAACTGCAACCAAAAAATAGCTGGGCATTGTGGCGGGTGCCTGTAGTCCTAGCTGCTCAGGAGGCTGAGGCAAAAGAATCGCGGAAGCCCAAGAGCTAGAGGTTGCTGTGAATCCTGTGACATCCTGGCACTCTACCGAAGGCAGTAAAGTGAGACTCTGACTCTACAAAAAAAAAAAAAAAGAAAGAAAGGCCTATAGTAAGTGCTCAACAAGGCAAATCTTATTAGTAGAGTGTACACGTGTGTGTGTGTGTGTGTGTGTTTCACTGCACTGAAAAATTCTAAAAATTCATGGCCAATAATGTTAGAATTAGGTATTTTAATGTACAATAATGATTGGCTTGAAGATAACTATTAAGTATGATTTGACTTATAAGTATGACTTAACAGTATATTTACCTGTTAATATATAATTATATTCAATATATTATGTATTGGTGCAATATATATTAACCATATTATTAGTATTTTTTTTTTTTTTGTAGAGACAGAGTCTCACTGTACCGCCCTCGGGTAGAGTGCTGTGGCGTCACACGGCTCACAGCAACCTCCAGCTCTTGGGCTTACGTGATTCTCTTGCCTCAGCCTCCCAAGCAGCTGGGACTACAGGCGCCCGCCACAACGCCCGGCTATTTTTTTTTTTTTTGCTGCAGTTTGGCCGGGGCTGGGCCTGAACCCGCCACCCTCGGCATATGGGGCCGGCGCCCTACTCACTGAGCCACAGGCGCCGCCCCATAGTTTGCAAAGCAATGCTAAGAGAATATAAGGGGAAAAGTATGACTTTATCTATCAAAAGGGCTATTTAATATAACTTATTACATCTTTATTTTTTTACTTTATAAATTAACTTATACATTTAATGCCAGGGAAACCTTAAAAATAGTAAAAAAAAGATACGTAAATTTTGTTTAGGTTTATATGTACTAGGTACATTGTTTTTACTCTCTGGAAGTTGACTCACCACCACAAAGAGAAAGGCTTAAAATACAACTATAAAGACTCTAATCAGATTTGGGAAAGAAAAATTTAGTCAATTGCTGATTTAAAAAATTCATTATTTTATTTGAGTTGCATTTGAAAGTACATAAAGTCTAAATAACGAGATATTGATTGAGATGCATTGAATTATTACAGTGCACGATGTGCAAGAGAAAAATTTATTTAAGATTGAATGCTGTTCTTCATAACACTGTGATTTAGTCAGCCAGAACATACATTTGATCTTATTAGTCATTTAAAGTTGTTTAAGAGTGTTTAATTAGGAAACAGATATTTTTACATGTTATCTCAACTTAACAATTTATCCTTTACACTTCAAAAAAAAAGTATAAGAAACAGAAAATATTTGAGGAAAGGCTGGAAAATCCTCTGCACAGGCAGGAACATAGCACAAAGGGGGAGGGAAGTGAGAATACTTAGTCAGAGAATGAGTCCTCTGACTAAGGGATATTCTCACTGCTTCACCTATGTCTGATTCCTCTTTTCCAGTAAGCAAACCATATTAAAATTTTGCAGGTCTCTTCAAAGAAATTACTCTTGAATATCTTTTAGTTTTCATGGAATTTCACTATATAGTTTAAAGCAAAAATTGTGAGTGCATACATGTACCATATGTATACATGTGCACATACACGTATACAGGTACCATATAATACATGTGATACGATTCATTAATAATCCATTTTTAGATGATATATTGTTCAGGGTTGGCCAAAGAAACAGATCCACTAAGATAGATATAGATATGAGATATATAAAAGTAGATTTATTATGGGAATTAGGCAAAGACCCAAGAACCAGGAGCTCCGGTGTCCAGGGGCAGGGGAAGATGAAGGCCTGTGGCTCAGTGAGTAGGGCGCCAGCCCCATATGCCGAGGGTGGCGGGTTCAAACCCAGCCCCGGCCAAACTGCAACAAAAAAATAGCCGGGCGTTGTGGCGGGCGCCTGTCGTCCCAGCTGCTTGGGAGGCTGAGGCAAGAGAATCGCGTAAGCCCAAGAGTTAGAGGTTGCGGTGAGCCGTGTGACGCCACGGCACTCTACCGAGGGTGGTACAGTGAGACTCTGTCTCTACAAAAAAAAAAGAAGAGAAAGAACAATTGCTCTTTTTCTGCCTGTTGGTTCTTCCTCAGCAGACTGGATGACCCTGGCGCACCTGGTGAGGGAGGCCTTCCTTTATTCATGCTTCTGATTTGAATGCTGATTTCTCTGAGAACACCCTTACAGGCACACCCTGTATGTTTTAACAACTATCTGAACATCATTTAGTGCAGTGAAGTTGACACCTAAGATTAATCATCACAGATGATTTTTCTATTTTTAATCACTAAATTGCTTTGTATCTGCACAAATAAAATTTCCTGTTTAATATCCATGCATGTAGCAAATATTTGTGAGTTCTTTAGTTGATGTAATTTTTGTACAATAAAGTTCAAGAGCTTATATTCTGGAAATGTCAAATAAAATCATATCAACCAAGCTGGTATTGTATGAAAAAGGGCTACTCTTAGTTCTTGAAGAAATTTCTTAATTCTTTGAAAAATTTCACTATTTCTGCTTAAAAATAAATTTTGAATTATCTTCAATTTTGAAAATTGAGAAGCAATATTTTTGAAGTATAATTATAAATAGCAAAATACTTAAGAATATTATTGCAAATCTGAAGACTCTTAAATACAGTTGTGCAAATGTGGCACTATAAAATGAATTGATTCTAATTATTACTTTTTTATTTCATCTTTCAGAATTTGGTTGCAAATGATTTATAGTTTTCACTTAAGAAGAAAAAATAAAATTTACAAATAATGAGACTTGAGATGCAAGAGAAGATAATATTGATACAGACTATTGAGTTGTCTGTGAAACATATTGTGAAAAAAAATTTTTTTTTTTGAGACAGAATCTTACTCTGTCGCCCTCTATAGAATGCCCTGGCATCATTCCTCACAGCAACCTCAAACTCTTAGGCTCAAGCAATTCTCTTGCCTCAGTCCTCAGCTGGGACTTCAGGCACCTGCCACATGCCTGGCTATTTTTAGAGACGAGGTCTTACTCTTGCTCAGGCTGGTCTCAAGCCTGTGAGCTCAGGTAATCCATCCACCTCAGCTTCCCAGAGTGCTAGGATATAGGCGTGGGCCACCATGCCTGACTATATTGTGAAATTAAAGAAAAAAACAAATTATGTATATTATTTGCCTGTAATTGACATATATATGTGGCTCACAGTGGAGAACAACATATTTTTATTCATTAGAATTTGAGAATGCTTTTTGTTAAATCTCATTTGTATGTGTGTGTGTATATCTTGTATATACGTCTGTGTAGGTCCATTAACCTAAAATTATATATTTCATATATATATATAAACTGTATAAATTAAAACTGCAGTATCATACTTAGCACTGTATGTTAATATGTCATAGACAGAAATTCTAACATTGAATATTTCCCAGACCATATCCTTTTTACTGGTGTGTGTGTAATTTTACTAACAATATTTCCTGTTGTATGAATTACGCCTTACTGATGACTCTGTGGCCTTTTTTTTCTATTTCCCATCAGATTCCTCCAATATTTTGAGGAGTCTCTAAGATAACCAAAGGTCATAAAACATTTTTTATTCAAAGCAGCCAGTCCTTTTGCTGCTTGCTGCTAAGGCCATTGGAAAGTATAAATGAATGGGTTTTTTTTTCAAAGGCATGGAGGAAAAAAGGTCAAAATACTTTCTAAGAATCATGGAGAAAGTATCTGGTCTGTAAAAACCAAACCATTCCAGAACATAATGAGTTGTTCTTTAAAGGCAAGTATTATGGAGCCATAGCAAAAGACAAAGAGAAAGAGATTAACAATGATCATGTAGCAGAAATGAAGAGCAATGATGTAGGAGTCAACGGCATATTAGCTGCTACACCATTTGGACTCAGGTGTGCAAGAAAAATCCAACTGAAGAGATATGGTGCCTGTCTTCTGTCCGAAGTGGGGTGGGAAAGTGCCTCTGGCTAGTCACACATCATGGGCAGATGTGAAGCGTCTGTTGCTTACACCTGAGAAAGCTAATTAGTTAATTAAATTCTTAGGAGGGGGGAAAAACAAGCCTGAGGTATAAAATTTGCCCCAGCAGAGTTGTTATGTTGCTACACAACCATAATGAATATGAATTTTAAGTTCTCTTACTAGGAAGAAGGAAAACAAGGGAGGGTTTTATTTTAAGCCAAAAGAATTACAGAGATTAGCTAAATAGAAGAACACTGTAGTACGTATAGGGGCAAGAGGAAGAATGCGCGCTTCCAACGTGTCCTTTTCATTGGTTTTGTTTCTTTTTTGAAATGAATTTATATCTACTCAAGGTAATATTACTGCATTAGACTATTAATTTATAAAAACAAATATTTATGCTCCTTAATTAACTTACCTATTTAAAAATTCCTTTAATTCCCTAGCAACACTTACCATGGCAGAGTGTCAGCTGTCAATTAGGCTGCAAAATTTGCATCTATCTGTTGTTATGAGTAAGTTTTGTTTTCTGGCTCAATAGAAGGCATATTTAGGTTAACTACATTTCCCCCTCATAATTCACATGATTAAGACAAACTGAAAATGCTGAATTTACTTCATTTACACAGATGAATTTATTTAACAGTAAGCTTTGGATTGGATATCTTGTTAATATAGTTTTCTTTTTGTATATTACATATACAACATATTTTGCATGTACATGTAGACACCATTTAGCTATATTCAGAACAAAATAACTAACATAGTTTGAGCTTCAATTCAAAATATGTAAGTTTTAAAGGAGGGTGGGGCCTTGGTGTGTGTCACATTTTATGGGGGCAAGACATGATTGCAAGAGGGACTTTACCTAACAATTGCAATCAGTGTAACTGGCTTATTGTACCCTCAATGAATCCCCAACAATAAAAAAAATAATAATAAAAAAAAAATATAGAATATTGTAACTTTGTTTAAAAAATATAATCAACTACTTATCATTGTTGTAAGTTCTTGCTTTCAATAAATGAAATTTAATAGCTATATAATAATATTTCACTGTTTCAATCACAATTGAAATATTGGAACTAAAGTAAACTTCTTGTATTAAAGCTGAAATTAATAAATTCTATTTTACATTAGGTCATATTAACTCACTACAATTTATGAAGACAAGAAATTTACCTGCAAATTTCTATAACCTACATTAAACACACCTATATGAAATCTTAGGGAAAGATAAATGTCTAACTACATTAATATTTTTCTAAACTATTTTGAAATTTTATTATTTGTTTGCTTACTACCATATTAAAAATTTTACTTAGTTCCTTTTGAAAAGGAAAACACTCAAATCTTTTTTTCTTATAATCAACTGTTGCTTCACTGTAATTGGTATCATGAAATTCTTAATAATCTTGAAATAAAGGAAAAAGTACTATGAAAGGAAGATAATTGCTTGGTCATAAAAATAAAATATTTTGGTAAAATGCCTTGTAAATGGCTCAGTGTGCCCTTTAATTGCTTCGCATGACACACTGAACAACAGTGTATTTCATTTGCCAGATCAATAAAGCTTATAGGGAAGAGGTATTTTGCTTTTAGTAACCTCTTAAACGTCACATAATCATTAGTAATAGCAGCACAACATTAAATAGCTATAATTCTCTAGAATTAATACTTTTCCACAAAATGTGTATATTTTAAGACATATGTTTTAACATGGCCAGAAAAGATTATTTTTATGTCTCTTTAGGAGGTATAAATCAATCAAACGTTAACGTGAATATTTTTCAAACTTGAAGTATGTTATGATTAGGAACACTATAAATGTTGAAAACCTTTAGTAGTAAAGATAATTTCTGATAGACAATGTTTAATAATGTGAAACATCAGAAAATTCTATATTTGTGATTAGTTTCGCTAATCTAAATGTTTACATAAAACCTAAACTTTAAAATATAAATATTACAAATTATGTTAACAGAGCAATCAAGTTTGCAATATAATTTGCAAAATAGTATAATTTGCTTGGAAATAAAAATAACTTATCCTGGAAAGTGTTAGATTACTCTTCATGAAATTGGCTAATGGAAGCTTGTTTGTCAATGTTATGGTTGTAGTTACCTTTTTAAGAGTTTATCTAAGCAATGTAATTGATGTCATTAGAGTAGGACTGCATATTAAGAGGAGAGGAGGTTTTAATCTTCACCCATGAGTTCATCGCATAGATGGAAATGAGAAATTATAGTACACTTTCATGTATTCAAACCTTGCTTGGCTGGCTTATTGTTGCACATAAATCTACATAATATTCATTATCATTGATTGCTTAGATGCCACGAAATAGCTTCTCCTTCTGTTGATTTTCAAAGATTGAAATCTTTTGCAAATACCTGAATCTTTGATTATAGTAAATACTGTTTTTCAAAAAATTTTGATTTTATACATGAAATATGGATTCAGCAGCATTTTCAAGTTGCCATGCCATTAACTTTCCAGGGCTCAATTTTCCTCTTTCCAAGATTCGATAACAATACCTGCTTCTGTTTACTTTGAAGAGAATGAAAATAACAGAGATAAGACAGATTCTCCCAGGGCTTAAAATAGCTCCTGATAGTAAATAAAATACTTTATAGAAACTGAATTAACTTTTGTAGCCACCAAGTAAAGTTTGGGTACGTATCAAAATCATTATCGAGTTACTATATAACATAAACAACTGTATAATGTAATAATGTAAGATAAATTACTGTGTCAAACTCAACATATGCAAATATAACATAGAAACCAAATTAAATGGTATATTTGTTTGGAAATACGGAAGACTATACTCTGTAATATAAACATAACAACCAAAGATAAAGAGGTAGAAGATAGAAATTAGAGATAACAAAGGTAAATTGCTACATAATATTAGTTATAGAATACTTTACATTTTATATATCACATACTTTGATTCTAATAATCACTTAGAGTAGTGCCATATGAACAGTTGTATCCCTCAAATCCTTCAAGAATTTTTCATTTTCCTATCACCTGTAGTGTGGCTATCGGACAACCTTCTGCTCTTTTGTTAGACTTACCTCAACTTCTAAGCCCAGATTACACTACCTTCAAAGTGACTCCCCCTCGCCCAAGCCAATGAATGAACAAAGTGGTGATAACAGAAAACCTTCTCTTTCCCCCCAGCCAATGATTAAGTAGAAGAATGGTATAATTTACTAAATGTAGAATATAGAAGTCTGATCACAATAACTAAGAAAATGCCATGAAGGCTATGTTAACCAGTTTGATGAAAATATTTCAAACTGTATATAAAACTGGCACATTGTACCTCATGATTGCATTATTGTACACAGCTATGATTTAATAAACAAACAACAACAACAAAAGAATGTTATAATGGCCAACTTGTCCCCTGCCTGCTTCGCATACCTCAAATGTGGTTAGTTTTTTTTGTGTGTTTTGTTTTGTTTTGTTTTTGCTCTGTGTCTCCCTACTGGGCTGACAGTCTTATGTGCATCAAAGTCCACGATTAACCCTGTATAATTCTTCTCTCTCATTTTCCTTTTCACAGGTATTTTTCTCTGATAGCATTTTGTATATCTAAATCTATGTCCTTCTCCACTTTCCAGAGAACTGAACTGATTAAGATGGTAATGGGCAAACCCACTACTAGTTCCATGAGATATGTGGTGGTTAATATGGTCTGTCACCTTGACCAAAGGGTGCCAGGATCATTAAACTTTATTTCTGGGTTTACCTATGAGAATGTTTCTAGATGAAATAAGCATTTGAATCAGTAGACTGAGTAATGATCAGATCACCTTTGCCAAAGTAAGTGGGCATCATACAATTTATTGAAAGCTTAAACAGAACAAAAATCCAAATGAATAATTTTTTTCCTCTTCCTTACTTCTTCACCTAGAGTAACAAATGAGGGCTTTTCCTGCCCTCAGGCTGGGGCTTATACCATTAGCATTCTAATTCTCAGGCTTCAACTTGGAATAGAGCGTATATCAATGTTTCTTCTGGTTCTCAGCTCTTCAGACGCAAACAGAAACTGCGCCATCAGCGTTCTCGAATTTCCAGATTTCATATTAGGAAACAGTAGAACTTTTCAGCCTCTATTATTGGGTGAGACAATTTCTTTCTTTCTTTATTTTTCTTTCTTTCTTTCTTTCTTTTTTTCTGAAGTTTTTGGCCGGGGCTGGGTTTGAACCCACCACCTTTGATATATGGGGCCAGCGCCCTACTACTTTGAGCCACAGGCACCACCCAAGAGACAATTTCTTTTCTTTTTTCTTTCTTTCTTTCTTTTTTTTTTTTTTTTTTTTGTAGAGACAGAGTGTCACTTTATGGCCCTCGGTAGAGTGCTGTGGCCTCACACAGCTCACAGCAACCTCCAACTCTTGGGCTTAAGCGATACTCTTGCCTCAGCCTCCGGAGTAGCTGGGACTACAGGCGCCCGCCACAACGCCCCGCTATTTTTTGGTTGCAGTTTGGCCGGGGCCGGGTTTGAACCCACCACCCTCGGTATATGGGGCCGGCGCCTTACCGACTGAGCCACAGGCGCCGCCCCTCTTTTTTTTTTTTATTATTAAATCATAGCTGTGTACATTAATGTGATCATGGGGCACCATACACTGGTTTTATTTTTTTTAATTTTTTATTAAATCATAGCTGTGTACATTGATATAATCATGGGGCATCATTCACTAGCTTCACAGACTGTTTACCTGGTTTTATAGACCGTCTGACACATTTTCATCACACTGCTTAACATAGCCTTCCTGGCATTTTCTTAGTTATTGTGTTAAGACATTTACGTTCTACATTTACTAAGTTTCACATGTAACCTTGTAAGATGAGTGAGACAATCTCTTATAATAAACCTCTGAATCTCTTTCTCTGTCTTTGGAACGCACGCACGCATGTGCATACAAATTTGATTCTTTTTCTCAAGAGAACCCAGACAAATTACAGAGTGGAAATAAGTTAAGAATTATTGTGGAAAACATTATAAGCCTAGAAGCCACAAATAATGAATACCCCCTGCCAGTCTCCCCCCAGATGAGTGTAACCATGACAGCATTTTAACACTACCTTTCATATTGATTGGTATTCCTTCCTATGTTATTATTTTTATGGCTATATATTTTTTGTTTTTGCTATTTTTTTACTTCTTTCTTGCTTTGAATAAGAAAATGGGTACATTTTAATTGCTATTCTTTGTTTCCCAATTAGATTTGCATCAATTAAACTTTCTTTGAAATATTAATCTGAACATTATAATTACTTAACCAAAAAAAAAATTTTAAGAACATTACAGGTATTTCCATAAAATCTATCCTTTGAATCACTAACTAGTTTGTTTCTAAGTCTATCTTTATGATAAATATTGACCAAAGTGCAGTCCATTGAAACCTAGGGTGAAGTGATGCCATGTATTTGCATGTAGTTATATTTTTAGTCATTCATTTAAATTATTCAAAAGCATATTTTGTTTTAATTTAACAAACTATATAATGTGAACATGAAGATATGCAATTTTGAGCATTATAAACTTGTAGAGTTCTTAGGAAGTTTAATATAAAACACATAAGTTGATAATCTCCCTTCCTTGCAGATAAAAATATCATAATGTGACAGCTCAGTTTTGGAAATTTTGTTTTTAAGACTTTCAATAAGAACAATATTGAAATCTGAGAAAACTGTTAAAAATATCTATCTGATGGCACCAGAGAGCTACGAATCAATGAAAACTTGAATGACCAAGATGACAGAAATAAGGGGAACCAAGACAAGTAAACAATATTTGGCACTGCTAATCCCTGGAGGCGTGATTTAATTCAAAAAGAGTAAGTAAAAGGCTGGTAGGCTGAGGAGAA
Organism: Nycticebus coucang; assembly: GCF_027406575.1. Lineage (NCBI taxonomy): Eukaryota > Metazoa > Chordata > Mammalia > Primates > Lorisidae > Nycticebus > Nycticebus coucang. Next base: position 58,169,156 of record NC_069780.1, on the reverse strand, counting down.
ATTTGTTCATAAGAGTTGACAAAGCTATATAGGTTTCAGGACTCTCAATAAATCTAAGTTTGTGTCTTCCTTGGAGAAGAAACTATAAAAAACATGGCTTAGAGTGGGAAATATTAAGAAATTCATGCTAGGGCAAGGGAATACTAGAATGAGACAAAACAAAGAATTAATCAAAGATTCAAAACTAGTTCAATGTGTGAATAGAGAAAGGTTGAGATAATATGTTCCTATTGTAAGGCTTTTCCTAGTTAGAAACTTTCGACTTACATATAACTCACACTTGTGAATGGAGGTTATTACAGTTTAACTTGCTGAGTTACAAACATCTGACTGACATAAGACTCTCACAAATGGAGGCTATTATAAGTAATAGGTAAATGCACCTGTTTCAACTTACATGCAAATGCAACTCAAGAACAAACCTGCAGAACCAATCTGGTTCCTAATCCAGGGACACCCTGTACTAATTGAGAAAAATTAGACTTAACCACCTTCTGTATATCATTATTCAAAATCTCAAATTATCTCTATGTTTGTACATAAAACATCTGCTAATTCCAGTAATAAGGTATTTGTGAATATATATGAGTTGACACTAAACTGAGTGCAAAAATAAAAACACCCAAAAGGTGTGTGTGTATGTGTTTATAGATATATAAAGCTTTAAAAAGAAATTTTAGGTGATGTCCCACCAAATATCCTCCCTTCTCCCATACACCTATTGCACAATAGTACATTTCAAAACTATTAAGAGTAGAATATATATGTCTTATCACAAAAGATAATTAAGTGAGATGATAGTTATGTTAATCAGTTTGATGTAAGCATTCCACATTGTATATCAAATCAACACATTGTACCCCATAAATGTGCACAGTTATTATTTGATACAATTTAAAAAATAAAAAAGAAATTTATTAGTATATTCAAGATGACAAATATGAAGGTAATTATCTCAGAAGAAAAAGAGAACATATAAAAACAATAGTTAAATGAAAATTTCAAAACTGAAAATAAAATACCTGAAATTCCAAATGCCATGGTGGGTATTACAGTAGATTCAAAAACTGAAAAGAGTTATTGGACTAGAAGATAAACCACAAGAAAATATACAGTCTGAGCTCAGCAAGAACATGCTAAGATCAACTTTTTAAGAAAGCCTGCACATATCGCTTCTCAGCATTTTGGATAAGATCAAGTGTAAGAAGAGCACGCGTGGCCTATAGGATATAGTGAGCAGAGGAGACAAGACAATGAAATCTCAGATGAAATAAAAGACATGGGGCATATGCATTAATTAAAGAAATATTGATGGATAATTTCCAAAATACTAAGAATGGTAAGCTAATAATAGTTCCTGTCTTAGTCTGCTTTCTGTTGCTTATAAAAGAATACCTGACAGTGGATAATTTATGAAAAAAGGAATTTGTTTTTTCCCAAGAACACCTGTATGTAGGGAGGGATTTCTTACTGGAGGGAGCTGTGCAGGCTCCTCAAGTCAGGCAGAGGATCGTGGCTGGGGGACCGAGTGTGCTAGTTCAGGTTTTGCTTTCTCTTATGAAGCAAGTGGTCTCACTTCCATAATAACCCATTGATCCATTAATCCATTTACTCAGAAATGGATTAATCCATCAAGGTAGAGTCCTCATGACTCCACTCATTTCTTAAAGCCCCATCGCTCAATATCGCCGTACATGGAATTAAGTTTCAAGATGAGTTCCAAAGAAGATTGATTAAATCAAAGATTGTTGATTTAAATCTCAACAATTCTCAATTCTCAATAAATTTCCAAAGTGAGCAAAACTAATTTGATTTTGCAAGTCAGGATTGAATTTCCTTCTCAGGAGGAAAAGTAAGGTGGCAAATGAGAGATAGTAAGAAGGAGTTCTCTAGTTTAATGGTAATGTTTTGTTTGCTGAGTCTGTTCACTTTATTATAATTCATTAAGCTAGACATTTATGATCTAGGCACTTATGTGTATATTATACAATATTATTCAGTTCAACATAATTTATCATATTAGTTTTACTATTTCTGAATCCATAACCTTGAAATCAGTAGAATCATACCAAAATCTTATGTCTATGAGAATCCCAGAAAAAGAAATATAAATGGGAAAATTTTATATTTATCTGTAATTCCACATATTAATTATTGGCAATATTTCCAGTTAGTATAAATGTAAAAGGATTGACTTTTACATTATTCTCACTTGAGTATTCTTTTTTCAATTTTTAATTAAAATTATAACTATACATTTACAGGGTGCCATGTGATGATTTGATATACAATGTGGAATGCTTAAACTTATTAATATCACCATCACCTCACTTGCTGTTTTTTGTGGTAAGAGATTTAAAATTTATACTTAATTATTTTGAAATATACCTTTGCATTGTGCACATTAGTGGTATGTGTATGCCATGGAATACTATGTAGCCATAAAAATATGGAGACTTTGCATCTCTTATATTTATCTGGATGGACTTGAAATATATTTCTTCTTAGTAAAGTATCTCAAGAATGGAAATAAAATGTATCCACTTGAGTACATATTATTCTGGGGAGTCCATAGGCAATAATTGTGGTATAAGACTTTGTGAAATTTCGTAGACTCTAACATATGTTAAGAGATAAACAAAGCCCCTTTATTTTATTTCTTTTTCTCTCCATTTTAACTCCTTTTCAAACCCTTCCACATTTCTCTATTATATACCAAAAAAATCTACATGCATAACTCTGTCTCTTTGTGTAATATCCACAAAAATGCACAGTGAAAAATACATGTATTGGTGTCAAGAAATTGTATTTGGGGGAATCTTATGGACTTTCTTCCAGACTTCTAGTGATAATCAGGCTCTTAAAAGCCATGAGCTAACCAGCTAATCTCAAATATAATTAGTCATTTAATAATTTTCATTAAAGCTTTAAAATCAAACCTTGACCTTTGGTATGGAAAAGAAAATCAAAAGTTAAATCAAGTACAAATTATCATTTGTATGTTGTAGAACAAGTTAAACAAGAGTAAAGTTCATAATAACTTTGTATTCTAACATGCTTTGTATCATTTTCAACCTATTATTCTTCTGTGTAGTCTTAATTATTAATGTTATGAATGTTGACTAAGTGTAAATGAGACAAAAGATATTTGAAGTTCCTGTTGTTCTTTGTCTACAGGAAGATGCTATGGTTAAAGGGCAGATTCTGTTCTCCAGATTAGGTCAGGTTGGAAATCCAAAGGTTTCTTTTTGATTCATGCAGAGTCATGTATTAACCACTTGAGATTTTGATAAAAGGGATTTAAGATTTCTCTTTTCTCATTTACAGATAATTGCTTTAATAACTTATTCTCCAGTTTGTCTTCAGAAAATCAGCCTCCTAAATTAGTTGTCTCTCAAAGGTTCTCACGTTTGCACAAGGTCAAGTTTAGTATTAACTGAAGTGTAGTCTCTATCACAAGAAGGAATTCCATCTCTCCTTTTATTCAATGCTTTACTACTGCAATATATTTAATCTCCTTAGCTGAATTAACTCTGTAGTAACAAAATTTGCAGAATGCCAGGTTCACGATTTCTTCTTTTCCTCATACCAAGGATATAGAATTTCTAGAAAACAATTGGCCAAAACTAAGGGCACTTAAAATTATGCATTTTAATGATATACATACATATGTGTATATATATATGTATTTTATACAGGGTGGCCATAAAGTTTGTGTGCTTTTTATAACTATTTAAATTGCACAGAAACCTTATGGCTACCCTTTATATATAAGTAAGAGTTTATCAGCATTCAAATAATAGTAATTTACATTAATATCATTGAAATTATATTATATAAACATTTCATTCTTTTTTATGGATGTATAAAGTAGTCCAAGTTTATTAATTATTCAGAATATATTTGATATTTTTGCAATACACTGAAACATGAAACCTTAATGATAGTAATGATTGCTCCTCAGGACTCCAGCTCATGACTGCTTCCTCAGTACAGTCAGGATGTAACAGTGGAGTGAAATCAGGTACAGCTTCTGAACACTTTTATAGAAACTCAGTCTTGGTGTCTACCTCAAGTCAGGGTGCCTCACAATTATACATTCAGAAAAGGTAAAGTGACTTCTGTACTAAACCTTCCAATAATTGTGTTCTTAGTTTTTCTGACTCCTTATTTTAGTCTCTCTTCTCTCCAATTCTTTATTTTAATAATAATTACCAATATATTCTGCTTTCATGATGTTGTGGCACTTGACTGTAACACCTTGTAATTTTTTAATGTTAAAAACTAGTATAAAAATGTAGCATTCCTCAAATAAGTAGTTTATAGAACTTGAATGATGAAGTGCTTACCTAGTATTAATCTACTGCTGTAATTTTTATAATATTTTCCACTAACAGTGTATAAAAGTCACCTTTTATAATTGGCAAGCATATTGACTGAACTAGACTGCTGATTTATGAAAATGGACAATCCATGTAATCTTATACAACAATTTGACTATGGATGTGCACTAACCCTCTAATGAAATAGCTATGTTTAAACATTTTTGTTAGGAGTTTTTCCATGCATAATCGTAGCGAGTATATGTATTCAGGCAAAGTTACACTGGCTATACTTTCAATTATGTAAACATATTTTTACATGCAAAATAAGCTATAAATTAGATATTTTATATTTTTATTTAAATTATTGTGGGTATATATGGTTGTATATTTTTATGTGGCACATGTCATGTTTTAATAAAGGCATAACTGTGCAATGACAAAATCAGGATAATTGGGGTATCCATTACCTCAGTATTCATGTTCTCTTTATGTTAGGAACTTTCTAATTCTATTATTTTAAAATAAGCAATAAATTATTATTAATTGTAATTCATCCTATTATTCTACTGAATCTTAGAAATTATTTATTCTACTTAATTAAAAATTTATTTTTTATTTAATTGAAGTTTTGATTATAGAAAACCAAATGACACTTATTTTCATTTATGGAAGCTACATCATGAAAGAAAAAATATCAGTTTTATTTCTTGTAAAATCATGATGCTCTTACATAAAAATTAGTCATTGAATTCTAAAAATTTTGTGTTAGGATTGCTGAAGCACTTATTAAAGTCTATAATTCTACTTAAGAAAAGATGCATCAAAATAATTTTATAAAATACACATTATTTATACACATCAGTACAAGAATAACAAAATTAATACTCGTATTTTTCCTTTTGTATACAAAAATAGCCTCATGACCTTTATAAAACTTTCAAACAATTGAAACAATTTATCTTTTAATTAATTGTAATTACAAGACAAATAAAATAGATACATTAATAAGATAAAAATAGAGATTTTTTTCTATCTTCAAGTCTCTTATGTTGCAGTATAAATCACAAATGTTTGTGAAATGATCAATTAGCCATGTGGAATACCATATAACTGATAGATACAAAGAGAGGTTTAGACTATAAACATAGGTGAATATATTTCCAGGAAGAAATAAAAGATAGTGAAGAAGTACGAAATTGAGTAAGTTACATTTTTTTAAATTTAACTCAAATGATAAATAAATTTAAATGATAAATTTAAATGATTTAAATGATAAATAAATTTAGATTTGTACATAAATAATTGATACTTATATAATAGAGGGATACTAAGATGACAAAATCAGTGGTGACTAGGTAGAATGACTAAGGGTGGGACCTTCTCTCACTTTGTCTTACTTGCTATTGTTTAGAATGAATGCACCTCTGTCAACTATTTTTTCTTCCTCTTATATAATATATAAGGCAGGCAGGTAAACAATCTATCAATAATATACAACCTAAAAAGTCATTAAGGATATGTCACATTATTGCTCTCTACCCAAAAGAGTTGATGCTACATTATCTGAGGTTACATGTCTACGTACCAGTACACTCACCTGAATCCATTTCCCTATCTCAATCTTTCTGTGTCTTCCCCAAGGTATCTGAAGCTGAAGGCAAGAGAGCTGTCATTCATGATAGTTATTACATGGGGTCAGTTAACTTCATCCTGCCTTCTTTTGGATAGGTAAATCTTATTTCTATTAATTCTATTTTGTATTTCTTAACTAGAACTTTTTTTTTTTACCATCTATCTTTTGTGATTACCAGCAAATATCATTGAAAAAACACAGTACTTGGATTTCAAGAAAAGTAAAGCATTAGTGAAAAAGCAAAAGTCTACATAAAAGTGTAAATCTTTATCCAAAAGAGAAGGGGTGGAATGGTTGATGGTTGAAAATGTAAAAAAGGATGTTTTAAATCCTCCGGAGTGTCAAGGGTATATATCCAGGAGAAAAATTTTTCCTGTGAAAATGAAAATGTTTGAAATGACATTTTTCATTTGAAAATAAAATGAAATTTTTGAAAGTGTTTGAAATGAAATTTTTCATTTGAAAATGAAATGAAATTTTTCCAGTGAAAATGAAGTAAAAGTGAAGAGAGAAATTTCTGGAAAATACTGGTGAAAAATATGAAACTACATTCACACAATTTAAATTGGAATTTATGCTAGTAATTTGTGACTAAATGTGCAAAGATGATATGTATCAATACTTGACTGTGAAGTTATAATAGGACATTTGTGAATCAGTATTTGATGAAATATTTATGGAAAAATTGTAAGATAGAAGGAATAATAAGATGATGCAGGTTTCTAAAGATTTAAGATTGCATTTCAACTTTTCAGCATCTAAAAGTGATTGGCCATTTGATGCCATGACACTCCATTTCTATTTCTCAAAGTGGAGAGTTTCAACAGGTACAGGATTTCAAACGTGAGTACCAGCAGTGGCTCACTTGGAACAGCTCCCTGGGCATAAAAGGGAATGAGGAAGTCTGAGAAAAGTCATGTTGCAATTTTAGCTACCTTCATGTAATTTGGAAACAACTGGACTAGAAAACACATCTGGATATTTAAATCTAGAGATGAATATGAATTCATTATTGCATAAAGTATTTGATAGTGTCCATAGCTATAATGTCAGAGAAAGCAAGGGAGTGATTGGAAAATTAAGCAGTTTTAGGATCTTTTGTTTCCATTTCTTAATTACTTGGTGAGGGGATGGACACTGTTTCCACCAGGAAGGCAATATCTACCAAGGCAAATAACGTAGAAGGGCTAAGAAAAGTGAAATATATGTTGAAGTGTTTACTAGTAGGTTCTTTATAACCTTTGTGAGAATGTTGATTAACAATGACCCAAAGTTTCTACTCTGCCTTAAATACTGTACTTCCAGGAAATCAACTCAACAATTCTGAAATCCAGTCTTCCATTTAAAAATCGAGATGATACTACAAAATCAAGTCCATTGAGAAGATTTAAAAGAACATTAAAAAATGTTTGTGTCAGGGTTGAATATGCCTTTTTCATGGCATAGATTGCAATTTCCTTCACTATTATCATTGTTTTAAGACCTGGATAGTGGAAACTGTAACAAATTACTCAAACTATAACCATCTACTCAAAGAGTCAGTGTGAATTCAGATTGTTTGCCACTTTAGTGGAAATTTTAAAGAGATAGAGAAGGTCACATTTAAATAAAATCCTAATATGGTCACCTTCACTTTCAGGGGAAATCATTCCAGGCAGAGTGAGTAGCAAATGTAAAACTTCTAACGCTGAATCAGAATTCTGGTAGTATTATTTATTTTTACTTGTTTCAAAGTATTAAGGGGGGGCTAGGGCAGCACCTGTGGCTCAAAGAATAAAGGGCCTGCCCTGTATGCCAGAGGTTGAGGGTTCAAACCCCGCCCCATCCAAAACTGCAAAAAATGCTTAGGTTGAGTTATTATTGTACTCTAGAGATAGGTGTTTACTCCTCAACTACCTCCTGTCCTCCCCAACTTTTGGTTTCCAATGCTTTTTGCATTTTTTTTTTGCCACATGTTCCCATCATTTATTTCCCAATTATTTAGAGTACATGTGGGTTCTTGTTTTTCCATTCCTGAAATCCTTCACTTAAAATAATGGTGTCCAGTTCCATCCAAGTTACTGCAAATGACATTATTTCTTCTTCTTTTTTTTTTTTTTTTTTTTTTGCTGTTTTCGGCCAGGGCTGGGTTTGAACCCGCCACCTCTGGCATATGGGGCCAGCACCCTACTCCTTTGAGCCACAGGCACCCTTTTATTTCATTCATTTTTATGACTGAATAGATCTGTAAAATATGATGTTGGTATTTTAATGAGGATTGCATTGAATGTGTAAATCATTTGGGGTAGTATGCACATTTTAATGACCTTGGTACTACCAAACTGTGAGCAGGGGATGTTTTTTTCTTTTTGTTTATGTCATGTATAGTTTTCTTTCATCAGTGTTTTATAGCTCTTATACTCTTTGGTTAAGTGTACACCTAGGGGTTACTTTTTCTTTGTAGCTATTGTAAATGGTATTGAGTCATTGATTTGACTCTCTGCTTGATTCTTATTAGTACATGGACATCCTATGTATTTGCTTATGTTGATTTAGTGATTTGTGATACTGCTGAATTTATTTATCAATTCTATAGTCTTTTGGGAAATTTAGGGTTTTCTGCATTCAAGATTATATTATTAGTGAACAAGAATAATGACCCTGTTTGACCTCCTTTTTCCCAATTTGAATATCTTTTATTTCTTTCTCTTGTCTGACTGATCTGTTTAGTACTTCCAATACTCTGTTGAATAGAAGTGGTGACAGTGGGAACTCTTGTCTTGCTTTGGGTGTTAGGAGGAATGCTTTCAACTTTTTCTCATTCAATATAATGTTGTTGTTATACATGGTTTGTCATACATGGTTTTTATAATTTGAGGTGTGTTTTTTCTATGCCTAGTCTATTGAAGGTTTTTATCAAGAAAGATGAGGGTGTTATCATGAAAGATGCAAGATTTATTGAATGGTTTTTCTGTATCTGTTGAGAAGTACTTAGGTTAATCAGTCCAACGACTGCCACTCTGATTGAGTATCCTCAGAGAAGTGTGGAGCCTGGGATTTTCTCCTCTGTCCCTTTTCCACACAGGGGTGTCTTCCTTTGGGGTGGATACCCAGTGATAGGAATGTTCCATCAAATGGCAAGTCCACAGTTAGTTCCTGAGGAATCCCCATACTGCTTTCCATTGCTGTTGTATGACTTTGTAGTCCCATTAGGACTTCCAGTCCTGCTGAGCAGCTCATCGACTCCTATCTTCTTCATTTCATTCCTGCCTCCACTCCAGATTCTCGGTGCTCTTGCTCAGATGGGTATCAATTTACCACTTTCCATCCTTTCCGTGAGGGAAGTGCTGCTTCTAGCCTGCCATGTTGGCTGTCTCCTAGAGTGGGCATTCTTGAAGATTACCAAAGAGACTCACTTCAGCCCTTTCTGACAAGAAAGTACCTTGTATTTTTTCATAAGAAATATGGGAGTATACCAAGGGTTTCAGAAAAGACTGATAAAGTGTCTTAGGTTGCTTGTAAAGAACAAGGTGTGGGCAGAGAATAGCCAGAGTAGGAAGTTGGTTGGTAATAATGTAAATCTAGGTGAAAGAAACTGTAGAATTTATTTATCTTGAATAATTGGAATAAAATTTACACATACTGAAAATCAGCTGCCTATTTTCCCCTGTCTCTGTGTCCTGGTCATTATCATTCTATGTTTTACCTTTATGAGACTGAGTATTTTAGATACCTCATATAAGTCAAAACATATACTCTTTTTCTTCCTGTGACTTCCATTTCACTTAGGATAGTATCTTACAGGTTCATCCACATCACGACAAATAGCATTTGTTCCTGTTTATAAAAGGTTGAAAAATATTGCATTGCATTTATATGGCATATTTTCTTTATCCATTCACTCACCAATGGGTATTTAGGTTGTTTCCATATCTTGGCTATCACCATAATGCAGCAATGAACCCTGGAGGGCAGATATCTCTTCAAAATACAGTTTTCATTCTTTTGGACATAAATGTAAAAGTCAGATTTCTGTGTTAGATGGTAACTATACCTGTAATTTTTGAGAAACTGCGTTCTGTTTTTCATAATGGCTATATCATTTTACATTCCCAGCAATAGTGTTCAACATACAGGTTTCCACTTTCTCAACACTCTTAAAAAATAATAACTATCAAGACATGTGCAAGGTGATATATCATTGTGATTTTGATTTAAATTTTTCTACTTTACATAGAGGCTCCATTACATGCTTAGCTCTCAAGCAGCCCCTTTGGGGCTCAAGTATCACCTGTTGCTAATAAGCCCACTGCTAATAAGCCCCCTTGTGGTCTCAAGTATCACCTGTTGCTAATAAGCCTACTGCCTTATATAAACTGGCTACAAGATGTGATAAGACAAAAACAGTCAAAACTTTACTTGAGGTTTTTGGCTCAAGCATTTATGAGAATCGTGGAAATGCTTAGTCACATATATACAAACTATAAAATATTTAGATATAATATAATTAAATTCTCCTTGAAATCAAGGGGGATATTAGCTACTAATATCGAATTAATTTGTTGATAAATAATTATATCTCCACATTTACCATTTTTTTCTATTTAATCTCTACAATCAAAAACATTTTTGTGTTTTTAGAGCTGAATCAGTGGGCTGTTTCTCACCTCTGTTGTCTAAAAACTACAATTTTCCTATACAAATTAGCATAAAACCACTTTTATGGTTGAATATAGTACAGGAAGGGAAGATCTTCATCAAGTATGGCTATTGATGAAGACTAATTGTTCAGCTGTTTTGTATTAGAAACAATGGTTTGGGGTTTTTTGTAAATATATTTCTCTTTTTAATTAATTTTTAATTAAAATCAAAACTGTATCCATTCATTGGGTACAATGTGATGATTTGATATACAATGTGGAATGCTTGAATCAAAGTGATTAACGTAATTATCATCTCACTTACTCATTTTTTGTGGTAAGACATTTACATTTTACTCCTAGTTATTTTGAAATAGACCCTTGCATTGTGCACATTGGGTCAGGCCCCACCAAATGCCCTCCTTCTTTCCACCAATCTTTTTTCTTATGAGCCAATAGAATCCTTATGAAAAAACAGCAAGGATCACCCAGAGAAGCACTCTACCTGTATTTCATTGCACTGCAAACACTGTTTGGAGTCTATCCTCTTGTAAGTGGTAGTAATGAGTCTTTTTGCAAACCAGGTCACCTAAAAATAATTATTTATAAACTTTTGAACTAAAACATGATTTTTTTTAAAAAAAATTTTAAAATAATGATAGTTTACATTCCTATTATCTCAGAATAGAATAGACTGATGTCTCGTTACAAAGTCATAATTGGCATTAACGTGTGTGGAAGCATTTGATATAGTTATAATTTTTTAAATATAAATCAAACTATAGGAAATTACTGAGTATATACAATCTACTGTCCCCTGGTTTAATTTTCTTCTTGAGGTATACAAATTAGTCAAGTGAAAAACAGATCTATTACCAGCAAGATTATACTCAGAGAACTAAAAATTGAAACAGAAACCACAATTTTCCAAATTGCTACTGTTAGTTGCAAAATAAGACAACTTACTGTACCAAACCATAACATAAGAGACAAAGCTCAAACTCAATACTAGTTTATTCATATGTACTTGTGTCAAGACAAGACAACTGACATAATCCTGGTCTAAGAGTAACTCTGTATAGCATTATATTTCTGAAAATAAGGCAACTAAATCTTCCAGTAACTGGGGTGATTTATAAATTTGATAAAGCTTATAGGTACCTGTCTCTGATTCCCCAGCAATACACCCCAGTGATTCAATTCCATTCTCCATTGCTACCAATATATATTTCTAACTTTGTTTAACTACAAGTATGCTATTCAGGATCTTTGGTTAATATAAGTCCTATAAACATTTGTCTGAGATTTCCACTGCCATAGACCAGTACACTTTACTTGGTAACATGTGCAAATATGAGATTTCTTCTTTAGTATTCACATGAAACTACAACAAATGTACATCAAGAGTAAAATGAATAAATACATTGTGGTATATTATTTACATAATGACATACTTATTACACATTAATGACAATAGAAAACTACGACACACCAAAACATGGATTAATCTCAGAAACTTAATATTTGGAGAAGAAATCATACACAAAACAATTCATGGTTACAATATTATATTCATATGAAATTTCCAAACAAGCAAACTTACACTCCTAGAAGACAAAATGGTGATTACCACTTATACATACTGAGAAGAATACCTGGTAATTACCTTGGAGGGTTCTGGATTTTTGTCAAATAATATTTTTGACAAGAAATATTCACCTGAATGTGTTACTCCAAAATAAAATTCTAAAAGTAGATACTTAATGATTGCACATATTTCTGAATATATACTTTATGGCCACCCTATATTATAACTCAATAAAAGGTTAGCAAAATAAACAAAATATATTTTGATGTATTGGGTATATTTTCCTAACAAGATCTTCCATATGCAAAGGCCTCTCATCTCTTGGGAAAAAAATAGATAAAACAAGTGTTTATTTAATTATTGTCAGATGTCAATAAAATTTAAAGTATTAGGCATGTTAATTTAATAAAATTCTGTTTCACCAATTAAGAAAAATGAAGTCAAAAATATAGAATAGTTGCCTTGAAACACTATATAAATATAAAAAATTAAGAAATTAAATATAACACCATTATATACAAATTTATATTTGTAAGATTGTCATTTGTTATTTTTTGATTACATGTGCATGTATCAACTGAATTCAAAAAATCATTTAGCTTTACTGAATTCACATTATCTTTTCTCTCTGAAGCCATTCTTTATCATTAAAAGCTCAGATAGGAATGAATATCTTGTCAAAGTCTTTTTATATACCCATACATCAGATACATTATTACCGTTTATGTGGAGTTCTCAGATTCTAAAAAATATATATTTTCAAACAATAAAACCCACAGACTTAGCCTTTGTTAAATTATACCATGTAAACATCAAAGCCCTATTGTGCAAGCCCAACAATAACTATTATTTATTATTAGCTGAATATGTTTATTTTACCAGATATTTCTCTTATAGTTGTCTTAATTATTTTGAAAATTATGTTTTTAAAAGTGTCGATGTGATGAAGAGAATATTCACTAAAAGAAATGTTTGTAAAGGTGTGCCTCATGAAACACACATCATATACATCCCAAATTAAACCTAGATCTGACATATTATTGGAGATGTCAAAATCCGGTTATATGTGGCCATTAAGATAGGCATTTTTTGAGATGTTTTTTAATTGGCCATATTAATAGCCACTTGCAAGAGGTTTTTATCAGTAACTAAGCAAAATTAAATAGCAATGGCTGTTAAGAAATCTAGAATAATTGGCAAATATGACATTGATGATTCTCAGACACTAAATAAGCTATTTAAAAAGTAAAAATAAATCAGTCTAATTAAATGAACTAATATCAGCAACCGTGACAATATATTCTCTTATCTTGCTCATTTTCTGGCAGGAAAGGGTTTAAAAATGTAGTTTTCTTAGATGCAGTTTGAAACATTGTCTAATACCAAACTGATATTTAAAATTATATATTTTGATTTTTTCATAATGATCATTTAGAAAATGTCACAGTCAAGCACGCCTACTCTTGCCACTTCCATTCATCATAGTACTACAAATACCACCAAAAGCAATTAGGCCAGAAAAAGAAATAAAGCATAAATAAGTAAAAAGTAAAATTATCTCTATTTCAGATGACATGATCCTATATACAGGAAAGCTCAAAGTTTCTATCAAAAAAGTTATACCGAATAAAAAATTTAGTAAAGTTTCAGGATATAAAATCAGTGTACAAAAATCCATTCCATTTCTACACACAAACTAGCAAAAGAGAAAAAGGGGGGAGTCTCAACTACAACGTGATCATTACCTTCGAATTGAAAACAGTGTAACTTAAACATATTTACCCTCAAATTAATCTAAAAGAAGAAAAAAAAATCATAGAATAAAAATCAAGGAAACAATGCTATTTACAATAGCATAAAAATAGTTAGGAATAAATTTAACCAAGAATATTAAAGACTGATTATTGTATTTAAAACTATAAAAAAATTAAAGAAAAATACACAAATAATGAAAGATGTACATACTCATGACACAGAAGAAATGTATAATTTTCTTATTTTAAGGGTAAACATTATTCAGAGGAACATATACAGTTTGAGTGTAGAGACATCTTTCTAATTATATATTATTTTAGTTTTTTCTATGTAGCTTAACAAATTAAAAAAATTGCTACATTTCTGTGATTTAGAAATGTTGATAGCTATTACGCATTGTTCCCATTGATCTGCATGAATACATTACATTTAATCTATCTCACAGTATAACATACTAAAAAATAAGATTTTTTTTATGAAAACAAAACTAAGAACAATAAGTTTTAATCATAAAAAAACTGGTTTATCTCTGAGAGTTAGCAAAATAAATGCATCATTTGACCATGGTAACATAGTGACTTCTAGACCATAAGCTGGGCAAAGATAAACAATTTTGCAATATATACAGACATGTGTCTTTTTATGTTTTCAGTAATAACTAGAAGTTTTTCATGTAGAAATACTATATATTTCTGAAGAATTATTTCTATGTATTTCATAGAAATAATGTCATGTAAACATTAATTTTCTAATTGTTAATGCTATATAATGGATATTTGTATACTGAACTTAAAAAAACAATAAAATAATGGTAAACATAAAAAAAAGAAAAGAAAGAAATAGGTAAAAGAGACCCTTTTATAGAACTGGGCTCAATTCTGAATACAGTAAGGAAGGGTGGGGATTTACAGCCACAAAAGGGTCAGTGTCAGTGGATGGAAAATTACTGAAGGAAACATCAGGGGTAAGGGGGATTTTGGTTAAGGAACTTGACAGGATTCTTACTGAAGACAGGCCAGGTGATCAGATACCAAGGGTGGGGGATGGTGGAAGATGAGGATTTTGATCAGATGTCAAGGGTGGGTTATTTTCTTTCAACTGACTTTCAGCAAGATTCTTGCTATTGCTGGACCCTAAAAGACAGACATTGAAGCCTGAAACTCAATGTTGAGACTGAGAAGGCTTAGGGGAGCCTGACTAAAATTTGGTTGAGGAGAGAGTCTTTGTCACCACCCATTGGGGTGGGGTGGAAGCATTTTTTTTTTTAAGTATGCCTTAAAATTCATTATAATGAAACTAAATCAAAGTTCTGTTTCAAAGAAATTTGGGATTCATTAGGCTCTTTCATAAGTTTTGTTAAGAAAAATGTAAAAGGTATATAAGCATATCGGTTGTTTTCAGACATTAACATGAGGTATTTAAACAAAGGTAAGATGGAACTGGAGCCCATTCTTCTAAGTCAGTGGTTCTCAACCTTCCTAATGCCATGACCCTTTAACACAATTCCTCATGTTGTGGTGACCCCAACCATAAAATTATTTTCATTGATACTTCATAACTGTGATTGGGGTTGCAACCCACAGGTTGAGAACTGTTGAGTGAAGTTTCACAAAAATGGAACAAACACCACAAGTACTCAATAATAAATTGGAACTAGTTGATCAACACATGTGTACACGTGGAAGTAAAACTCAATGGAAATCAAGTAGGTGGGAGCAAGGAGTGGGGATAGGGAAATTCACACCTAATGAGTACAATACACATTTCCTACATGAAGAAAACACTTACAAATTTGACTTAAAATGTACTAAACCAAATCATGCAACCAGAAGGTGTGTACCTCCATAATATTCTGAAATTGCTCCCTATTCAATAAATGGTGTTGGGAGAACTGGATGTATACATGTAAAAGACTGAAACTGGACCCACACCTTTCCCCACTCACAAAAATTGATTCAAAATGGATAAAGAACTTAAATTTAAGGCATAAAACAATAAAAATCCTCCAAGAAGGCAAAGGAAAAACACTGGAAGATATTGACCTGGGGAAAGACTTGATGAAGAAGACTGCCATGGCAATTGCAACAACAAAAATAAACAAATGGGACTTCATTAAACTGAAAAGCTTCTGTACAGCTAAAGAGACAATAACCAAAGCAAAGAGACAACCTACACAATGGGAAAGGGTATTTGCATATTTTCAATCAGACAAAAGCTTGATAACTAGGATCTATAGAGAACTCAAATTAATCCACATGAAAAAAAGCCAACAATCCCATATATCAATGGGCAAGAGACATGAATAGAACCTTCTCTAAAGATGACAGATGAATGGCTAACAAACACATGAAAAAATGTTCATCATCTCTATATAATAGAGAAATGCAAATCAAAACAACCCTGAGATATCATCTAACCCCAGTGAGAATGGCCCACATCACAAAATCTCAAAACTGCAGATGCTGGCGTGGATGTGGAGAGAAGGGAACACTTTTACACTGCTGGTGGGACTGCAAACTAGTACAACCTTTCTGGAAGGAAGTATGGAGAAACCTCAAAGCACTCAAGCTAGACCTCCCATTTGATCCTGCAATCCCATTACTGGGCATCTACCCAGAAGGAAAAAAATCCTTTTATCATAAGGACACTTGTACTAGACTGTTTATTGCAGCTCAATTTACAATCGCCAAAATGTGGAAACAGCCTAAATGTCCACCAACCCAGGAATGGATTACCAAGCTGTGGTATATGTATACCATGGAATACTATTTAGCCATTAAAAAAAATGGAGACTTTACATCCTTCGTATTAACCTGGATGGAAGTGGAAGACATTATTCTTAGTAAAGCATCACAAGAATGGAGAAGCATGAATCCTATGTACTCAATTTTGATATGAGGACATTAATGACAATTAAGGTTATGCAGGGGGAGGAAAAGCAGAAAGAGGGACAGAGGGAGGGGGGTGGGGCTTTGGTGTGTGTCACACTTTATTGGGGCAAGACATGATTGCAAGAGGGACATTACCTAACAATTGCAATCAGTGTAACCTGGCTTATTGTACCCTCAATGAATCCCCAACAATAAAAAATAAATAAATAAATAATTAGAAGAAAAGGTGTACTAATTATATGTACACCCACATTAGCATAAATGCTTATGTATAGCATTTAAGGAAACTGGTTGCATACCAAGAGTAACTATAATCATTTATATAATTACCAAAGTTGATGGTTTATTGAGATTTGTATGCCAGGCATTGACACAAAATTATAAATGGATTGTTTGATTTTAATCTCACTACTACTCCAACGGAGATGATCAGTTTTTCATTTTTATATATGAGGAAACAAAGGCTTAAAGAAATACATAGTCAATATCTCACAGCTCGAGGGAAAAAAGAAAATGAAGCTTAGAGAGGACAGACGTATGAGCCCAGAAGCTTTTACCCACCATATTATATTGTCTGTCAACACATTATCTCCTACAACCCATATGCAATGCGTGTGCATGTACACATATACATATATATGTCGTTTCAGTATAAATCAATTTTTGAATTTAATCAAATAATGTAGACCAAATTATTTATATCTTATCAAACTATATTATTATTTAAATAGCTTAAACCACTACTTTCACATATTAAGATTTTATGGAAAAATAAAGCCATACATTGCTCACCCAGTATCAATACTTTTAGAAGTTCAATAGACACTGCTTTGTCTTAGAGAAAATTAATATTAAATTGATGTAAAATTTTTCATCATTATAGTCTTTATAAAAATTAATGCAACATTTTACTTGTATTTATGTGACATACACTATTAGACACTCAGTAATGAAAATGAAAGTTACATAAATAACTGCCAAATAGAAACAAATATGACATAAGAAATGAATAATGTTCATTGAGTTTGTTATTGTTTCTGAATATTGACCTGAAATGGAGCTAAACAAGAAGTTTGCTGTCCTGGACCAGCGGCCACACGCAGTGGGTTTACTTCTTGGTGGCCTGGTGATGCGAGGAGACTGAAGAAAATTATTAGTAGGAGTTATAGAATATTAGTATAGAGAAAAAATAGACACAGACAAAGAGATAGTTTTAAGAGCAGCAGGGCTTGGGAGGTGGCTCACATTTTTTCGTGAGGCTTCCAGTTTGCAGCCCCGAGTGTCTGACTAACTCTATATATTTTTTTATATATCAGTGTTACAGTCATAAATCTCAAAATAAAAAAAAAAGACAAACAATCCTACCAAAGACTATTTCAATTTTTGAATATCAGTTAGATTTTTATTTAGAATACCTTTTTATTCTCTAATAGCACCCTAATAGTATAGTGGTATATATATTTCGAAAGCACACTTACATTGTCATTACATTGTTTGAGTGTCAAAAACTCTATATCATAGAGAAAGTCAATATTAACTTTATATTAAAAAATGGGTTTCCTCAGGCACAATATTTCACCAAACAAGTGTTAACTAACAAAAGGAGAAACACACATATACAAAAAAAGCCCTCCCCATTATTTTTTTCTCTACAATCTTTAATCTACATGAAATACTGCTTTTCGTAAGCTTCTAAATAACAGTGTGCTTATTTAAATTTCTCAGAAGGGAATTGATTGCATAGTATTTTATATAGCAATAAATGTAAATGATCCTATTGATACATGGTTGCCCCATTCAGGGCTGAACATGGACCCCCATTTCCTAGGCCTGGGCAATTTCATGTAAGTTTCCCAGGCCTGGGAAATTTGCAAAGGGAAGGCCCTGAATACATTTTGCCATGATCAGAAGGGACTGTATCCATTCATTTGTTAGAGTATGTATACTCCTAGACAAAGGACCCATGAGGGGGTCTCTCTACTTGGGTCTTTCCCTTTGCCAGAAGCTCTGGTGCTTTTTATTCCTTTTGAATTCCTTTCTAGCTAATAAATTCTATCTTACCAATCATCTGTGGTCTATAGGTTCATTCTCTGAATCTCGATACCAAGAACCTACTAAACAAAGAAATTCTGGTAATACTATATTTCTAGTTGTCCTAGATATAAATGAGAAATAAACCCCCCTTCCAACTTAAGGCAAAATTTTATGTTTTAAAAGTTACATTATTCTGTATTTTGTCCCTAAAACCTTGCTATAAGAAAACCTTAAATCACATCAACCAGAGCAAGATAACTTTGTAATGTAGAATTTCCAGATATGAAATATACAAGAACATTCCTTCTGTTATAAATAAATTCAGTGTACTTTTGAAAAGTAAAAATGACTGTAGTCAGACTATGAATTAAAGTTATGAACAGAACATCAATACTCATTTAGCTATGATCCAGTTTTGGAAGAAAAATCCATTCTTAGCATTTATTATTGTAATTATTGACTTTAACCGTGATAATAAAAGGTTAGACAATCTCAAATTTTTCATTGGTCAAAAAATTAGGACTGTATGACTTTATAAAGTATTCACTCTATCATACTATGAAATTTAAGGTTGCCTTCATTAAAAATATGTATTTCCACATAGCCATTATACACTTTTGCAATTTGTTAACTCAATTACTCACACATGGTCTTTGTGCATACTGAATTTTCAGCTTTTTGCATGAAAAAAACTCCTCCTATCTTTTTTAACATTTGGCTTTATACCATTATGTCACACATCATTATAAGACTTTTACTTTGATGCCATTTTAATAAAAATAGACATAAAAATATAAAATAAACCTTTCAATATTGATTTGCAAAGCTCATTTTAAATACAGTCCAATTTTAGGTAATGCATTGACCTGAATTCACAATTACACATTCAGATAATGTATGTTACAATTTCATCAGTCTTGCTTGTCATTTATATTATTATAGAATAAGACAATAGTGCCCACAGAATTTCAATAATGATTCTATATTCCTCACAAAGAAATATAAACAGCATTCTTGAGAATTAAATAACAAAATATTCTTATAATGTGTATCAAGATTTCCAGTAAAAAAAAACTACATATCTACACACAAGCAAAACGTTACTTTTGGTGGCCATTTTTATAATGTTAAGTTTCAGCAAATTTACTTATCGATATATAAATGATATTTCCAATATATAATCTTATTTATCATTATGCTTAGCTTTGAGTTGATCAGTGTTTAGTAACAATATTAATATTTCCCATATTTTAATTTAAAGTCTTTAACATTATTTATTTTAAATGTCTTTCTTACTATTTAATTATGCTATATCTGAATTTACAGTTTCATATGCACCCCAAATGCATACAATGCTATGTGTAAACATTTTCTTGTGATATTTTCATCTGAAATTTTCTTAAATTCCTCTTTGTGTATTCTTACTAAGGTTACACTAATAGAGATTACAGTCATAGTATGTGATGAGGCCACTTAGTATTTTTATATGCAAATTAATTACTTGGATTCATACTGCTCACAGATATTCTAAACTACTTTCCTGGGTTGTAGGATAATTTTATTCTAATGGCAGCATTCTTATATTTTACATTTGGTTATATCTGAACATATAACAAAATGTGGCTTCATTCCTGAACATCTGAAACTTGAGGTTTTCTGCATGTATTAATTTATGATTTTAGTGTATAACCATGGGTATGCAATCAACTAACAACTCTTGCATGGATTAATGCACTAACTTCTTATGTAACTGATTACCCCTTTCTAACTATATTCTCAGTATTCCAAAATATCCCATTAAAACCTAAAATTAATATTGTAACCTTAAAACCTTCCAGTGCTTCCCCATCTTGTTCTGAATAAAAGTTCTTCCTGTAATCCATGAGATACTAGCTTTCTATCTGATAGGTTTCATTCAACAATGTCACCTTTTCAGGAATATAAAATCCTGTTTATAACTATGATACCCGTCTCATCACCCGCCCTATGCACTCTGCTTTCACTTGCAAAATACTTTATTACATTTCCTAAATTCATTGGCTAACCCTCTTTTCTTCTTTATTTTTTTAATTGTGGTGAAATATATGTAACAAAATTTACCACCTTAACAGTTTTTAAGTACATGCATATTGTTATATCACCATAATCACCATTTATCTCGCAAAAGACATCTTTTCATCTTGCAAAACTAAAATTCTGTATCCATTAAATTATAACTCCCTTCCCCATTCCCCTTACAACCCCTACTCTACCTTCTGTCGCTAATTTTGACAACTCAAGGTATCTCAAGTTAGTAGAACCTGAGATATGTTTCTTTATCTGGCTTATTTCACTTAGCGCAATGGTCTTTAGGTTCACCCATGTTGCAGCATATGTCAGGATTCCTTTACTTTTTAAGGCTTAATAGCATTCCGTTGTATATCCATTCAAAATTTGCTTATCTGTGCATCTGGGCTACTGTCATGTTTTAGATATTGTGAATAATGCTGCTGTAAACATGGTACACATATATTTTTAGGACCTTGCTTCCAGTTCTTTTGGGTATATACCCTTTGCCTTTAATCATCCCTACCATTCCCCTTCTTACACCAAAAGATTTCAGGAGCATAGAATGGCAATTACATACCCATTATATATCCTAGTGTTGTTTTCTAGCTCTTGCTCAGGTTTGTCGCAAGTATACTTGCCAGAGTGTTTTTGATTAATCATTGCAAAAAACATGCATAATTAAAAGGAAAATATTAATTTTCCTCGTATTCTCTTTTTATTTAATTACTTTATGTAAAATTACCTTATTTTATTTTAACTTATTCAACGATTTTGGGTTTTTTTTTTCAATGACTGCTTGAAATTTTAAGTATTTAATTTTAATTTTTTTGTTAAATACTTAAAAACATATACCTTTATGTTTCCTACTGAGAAATACTACATCTGTTCCATGGTAATTTTAATATGTAGGGATTTAAAAATTTAGTAACAATTATAATACTCAGTGTAAGTATGTGACTTCTCATATTTTATTAAAAGTTATGTTTTAATTTTCCAAATATTTTTCTCTCTTTATTTTGTTTTATTCTGAAAACAAGTTTAATATCAATAATTTGAAATTTCTTTTTATTCTTTTTGTCTTAATATCATGTTTATATAAATTTTATTATATGTGAATATTAAATATAGATTATAAGTTATGTATAGTATGTATAAGTAACATATGTGTGTGTATACATATATATATAATATACAGAGGGTGTATTAAAATGTAAACATTTTAAAAAAGAAAAACTACATTAAATTTATAATATTCTGGTCCCATTTGGCTTCTACAATTTCAAGAGGTGCTCAATGTGACTTGTATTCATCTTTTGTTATCAGTATATATTGAGTCCTACAATTTTAATACAGTTTTTTTCTTTATGAAAATGTGTATACTTTTTGGTACCTTCTGTATATTATATATGTAAATTTTCTATAAGCCTTAAAATATTATTCAAGTTCTATTATGTGAAAAGAAGATTGCAATCACGCACAGATGATTCTTGCCTGTATTGTTATTCAAAAGCTCTACAGATTTAGTATTCACTTTGTTTGCTGAAGAAAACAAACATTATAAAATGTGTGTTAAATTTTTTCTAATCGATTCTGTTATTTTTCCCTTTTTGCCTGGTACACTTTGAACCAATTTTGTTATTTAAACATTAAGCTATTATATATTCTATTTTGTTCATTTTAAAATAACCCTCTTTATAAATTACATGCTTTTCTCCAGAAATTCTATTTTGTCATAAATGGAAATATGGAAGCTTTTATTTTGTTAGATATCTTTTAGATTTCCTTTTTGGTATTTTTCTATCCTTTTTCCTTTACCTCTAATTTGTAGTGAATAGTTCAGAGATAGTAATATCTTCTTATATTGTGACACCTCTTATGTTTCAGGGTTCAGAAGTCAAACATTGGTGTGCAGCTCTTTAGAGCAAAGTGGTCAATTTAATTTTTAAGGCAAGAATTTTTTAAAAATAAACTGAATACTGAATACTGTTGATCCATTTCTAGAAGCTAATCTCCTAAGTTTTTAGACTTATGCAATTCAAAACTCTTAGAGTAGGCCCACAGATCTCATTAAACTTTGGTTTATTATTAAACGTTAATGGTACATATCAATAATAATCTATATATGACTGAAGGAAAGCAGTAAGATTCAAAAATACATGTAATAAAAAAAGAAATGAATAGTTACATTTTAAACAAATTCCTAATTAGGAAAAATATAGGCTCATTAATACTATCACTAAATTCTGGATGATTATACAATAGAAACATAATTTTAAATTTATAATCACACTTCACATTATACATTTTATTTATGTATACTCACCCTAAATATCTTTTTCTCTTGACAGACCATTGCCTAAAATTCTCCTCAGTGAACATTCATCTATCCCTAACCTTCCCAATGATATTTTTAATAATCCTAGCCCTTTTTTCAATTATGTTATTTTGACTGTAATTCTTCTATAAATTCTAATAAGTGTACTAATAAATTTCTGTTCACATACCTTTCTTATATTATTTTATAGATTTTATAAAGATAAAAAAGAAAATGCTAATTTGTGATCCAATGCTTCAATAGGGAAAACAAATAAATATACTTAAATTTAAAACTATAGAATATTTTTAAGTGCATTGTATATGACACAAATAATACTGTCAATGAATCTACAATACATTTTCAGTAATTAACTTCTCCACCTCTCACACTGTATATGGTTTATGGGAGTGCCATAATAGAAATTTAAAATAATCTGGTAAATAAAATTAATTTATTCATATGAACTTTAACTTTGTATATTCTTTAGAAAGTTCCAAATGTTTTATGGAAACAAAAATCATTTGTCAATCACATAAATGCAGTTTCTGGCTTTTAAAGCTTCCTACAAACAATGCTATACCTTTTATTTTACAATCTATTAGCAGGAGAAAATCATGCAAATGTCCCTGTGACTAAAATATAATGTTTAACATATAGAGACACTCAAATTTATTCCAATTACAACATTTTTTTCTCTTCCTTCCATACTCAATTTTCAATACTCAGTAGGTTTTCAAAATAAATATGTTTAATCTTGTTTTCTTGTGATTAATAATACTAGTATGCATATTCTTGTGTAGTTTAAGTATTAACATTTACATTTTAGAAAACAAGCACATTATAGGATCGTGATTTTAGAAATTGTTTACATGAATTTACACTCTTCAGAGAGTTGTAGTATTGTTTTATTCAGTGGCTTGTTGTAGTGCCATCAGAATGTATTAGAATTTAATGCTAATACAAGGAAAACTAAAATCAATTAGACCATTCCCATCTTTTCATAATATGGAAGCTGACGCTTAGAATTCTATGTCTAATCGTAATCCAATTTCACTTCGCTATCATTTATTTTGTTTTCCCATTATGGTGAGAACCCATGGTTTGTTCATAACACTGTTGCTATTAACTTTTAGTTCAAATTACAGTGTAAACTAATCAAAAGCAATGCTTAATTCATGGTATATTTTTGCATAGTCAGGATACTGGAAGACTGTGTGGAAAAATAAACAAAAACACATGGACTTTAATGGGCATTACATAATTCATACTAAGCACTCTGCTAAACCAGAAGATGTTACTCTTATTACATCTCCTCACTAACTCTTTGGTGTTTTTATCAAAAAAAATTATGAGTTATATTTTTATTTTCTACTTCGAGAAAAATAGTGAGATAAGAAAGGATGTTATTTAAATGGAAAAATTTCATAAGAATCAGAATATTGAAGCTGAAAAATAATTAAATTATCCTAAATCCACTGTTCAGATATTATTCAAAAAAATTTGTATCATTTCTGTAACAAAAAGCTCATGAAACCCTATTAATGTTTATAATATCTTTTTTTAACACTCTTTCACTATGTTTGCAGTTAAATATTTTAGTTATTTTTAGTATATTAGAGTCTTATTTTATTTAAATCAGGATAAACTGGGAAGGTTGATATTATTTTGAACCTATTTTCCTATCTCTTTCCACTAATGAATATATTACATTTTACAATCTGATTATTACCACAAATAACTGATCTAATAATGTCATTTCTTCTTCCTTAACCATTATTTAATTTTGAATTTCATATATATGTTTATGTGAAACTCACTAATCTATATTAAAAAAATGATTTCAATCCATTGTCAATAATTATACAGCATAGTTTTATGGAGTCCCTTCATACACAATTCAGTAGCATCATATTGTTATTCAGTTTTTTATGACTTCTATATAACCCATTTATTTCTTACATATTTTCCTTATCTTACGTTTTTTTCTAGGCATATGAAGAAAAGTTATATTTCTTCCCCATCGCTAACCACTCAGAAAAGCACAAATATTAATTCTTCCATATTATCTTTTCTGATAATACAAGCTATAAATAATATAAAATTATTTCATTCTATAGAACTGTAAATCATCATGTATCAAGCACAAAACAAAATATTAATAGAATTAGAAAAAAAATTGACATTAAAGTTCTTTAATACAAAATTCAGAAAAATAGAGCACAGACATAACAAATAACATTAACGGTGTCAGCAGGTGTGAAATATGTTTCTGTATGTGTGTGTATGATTTATTCCTATATGTGTGTGTGCATATTATATATATAATATGAATGTATAGAGTTATGAGGTGGGAAAGTGATTTATAATTAAGAATTCAGATAAATTATAAAAATTTAAATGGAATAAGAAAAATGAAACAGACATATAGTACATGTTATAATTAAATACTTTAATAGAATGTAAGAAAATAAAAGCTACCCTTCAATTAAGGTTTTATTGACATAGTTTGGTATATCTTACTTTGTTCTGGCAAAATCATTTTTTTGACTGTGAGTGAGCTATACAAAATATATCCCAATTAAGTATCTAGTCAGTTAAATATTTTTTGCTCTTTAGGCATGAAAATTTAATTTCTTATGAGCTTTCTGTGTGGATTAGGTTAGGGTAGGAGAGGGAATGGAGGCTGCTGAATGTGGGTATTTCAATGGCAGTATCTCCTTGCTAAAAATAACATGTATGCCCTAAAAACTAATCAAGCATTAGGAGATCAAAATTTTAGAGGGAGGACATATATGTACATTAATTCCCTAAATTATGTAATGGGAAATTTTTAGAAAATTAAGGTAAATAAATTAAATTTAATTTCAAAATTTTATTGAATATAATAAAGAGAATCACTAAAATTTTTGAAATTAATAATATAAATCACCTAGATAGGGCAGGAGAGCATGAATAATAATCACAGGGAAATATAACTGTGTTCCTTTACATCTGTGTTTCTATTGCCATTGCCTAATGCTAGTTAATCAAGAAATAGAGGTCTAAATATATTACAGAAGTATATAAAGTAATCTTCCAGAAAAAATCAAAAGAGTATAAATATTACAGTTAGTACAAAGAAAATGCATACAGGCATGCAAAAAGAAACAGAAAACTAAGACACAAAAACCCAATAAAAAAAAGGGAGGGATGAAAAATAACACAGAGAAACATAAAAAGTAGTAATTTTTAAATGTATTTATTCCAGTTACCTAAGGCATAAAAAATTACCCAAGTATTAATGTCAAAAATTAATATTAAACTCATAGATTCTGAAATCAGAAATTCACTCAGGGCATAGTAGGAGTGGTTTTTCTCTGCTCCTCTATCTCGTCATTTGTAGAAATCAAAGGCTATGAACTAGAAGCAGGTGGAGGCTAACTCATTCATATGTCTAAATGTTGGTAAGGAATTAGCAGGACGGTTGAGTAGAACATTATTCTTGGCCTCTGTGTTTCAGGGGTTTACTCACTCACTGCAAGGCCAATATCCCTTGAGACACTTAGTCTTCCATCACTTCTGATCAATAGTAGTAATGTTAAGCCCAGCCCACACTCAAGGGAAGAAAACAGACCTCATCTTTCAACTGACAAGTTTCAGTACCATACAATAAGAAGATGTGGGATATGATGGTGCAGCTATATGTTAAAATAAACTATGTCACAAATTTAGGAAAGAGCAAAAATATGAGCCAAATAGCACAAAAATTTAATAGAATTAGAAACAAACATGTTTGCATCATCAATCACAATAAATAAAATTAAAATAACCCTTTAAGTTTTGTCCTCAGATTGCTTAAAGAACAGAACTTGCTTGGTATAAATAATAAAAATATCATTTAAATAATAGTGACAGAGGTTAAAACAAATGACAAGGTAAACCTATAATTACTCTCTACTTAATTAAAATGATTAGTGAAAATGTTAAGTGCATGATTTCTGACTAGATTTAGGTTTAACTGTTCCTCAGTAATTTAAACAATAAACAGTATAAAGGAACACACGATACCATGTACAGATGATGAGGTGTCATTTTATACATAATTAAATCTTCCTAATATCCATATCAAATAAGTTCCATTAAGATCATTATTTTACATACATATAAAATAATACTAAGAGACATTGCATATTTGGGAAATCAGAAGTTAAATCTAGGTCTCTGTGACCAGGTTTGTAGTTTTACAGTTATTACACATAACTGTCAGCTTAAATTATAAAATTTTGATGTAGTAGTTTTATTACTGAAAAGTGATGATTTTTAAAATTCAAATCTTTGTTTTAACTATGCTCACTTATAGTAATTGTATGTAATTCAATGATATATTTTGACACAAATACTTATAAAAGTAACATTTGAAAAATAGTTGTAATTTTCAGACTATTGCAAATCCCCAGAATTCTAGACTTAGGTGGAGCATGGCACTTTCTTTTCATAACACTATGCAACACTTTAAAGTCCTTGATTATATAGACTAAATTTTAAAGTTTCTCAAGAACTTTGCATTAATTACTTTCTGGTCTGCATTCTTCTTAGTGCCAGGAACACTGTGGGTATCTACTAAGGGTTAATTGGTGTCAGTGACAACAATGACTTTATTATCTTCTGGAATACTGATGCCATTAAGAGTGTGATGCTTAAATGAGTCTAACCTTATTTATCACAGTTAACAAAGGCCAGGCTGAATGGATGTAAAACAGGCTTTTCAAGTGAATAAAAGTTGAAAAATTTGCACATAAAACAGCAATTACTCTACTGTATCATAATCTTAATAAATTGGTGTTATAATTATTCAGACCTTGGTGAGGGATATGTAAGGGGCAATAAGTACTCAGGTAGTATTGCCTAACTTACTACTTTACATTATGCAGACTATGATCATGCATATGACAAGCAAATATGGTGACTGCATTTATTAGGCTACTACGATAAAATAATATAGATTGGGTAGGTTATAAACAGAAATTTCTCATAGTTCTGGAATAGTAGGAAGTTCAGGATCAAGGTGTTGGCAGCTTTACTGACTGGTGAGGACCCCATTTTCTGCTGGTTAATAAATGGCATCTCTTTGCTGCATCCTCACATGGCAAAACGGACAAGGGGTCTCTCCCTGAAGTCCCTTTTATAAGTGCATCCATTCTATTTGTAAAGGCTCTGTTTTCATGACCTAATCATCCCCCAAAGCCTGACTTCCTAATCTAACGACATGGTGACTAAATTTCAATAGCTAAAGTTTGAGGGCACAAAGTTTCAGAACATACTCTTAATATATGGTAAAAATAACCCTAGACTTGAAAAACCAACACCAGAGTTAGGTCTCAGCTCTACTATTTATAGTTTGATGATCTTGACCATAATATTTAGGCTTCAGTCAGATTTATTTAGTCAAGCATGCAAATAATCTTAGCCTCACAAATCTATATGGATATCCAAGTAGATTAAACGATAGATTACCAAGAGAATAAAAACAAATAGCTGTATTAAGATAGTATAACTAGAGGTCATACTAGGATTCTATAAGAAAACAAGATAGTATTATGATCATGAGAATAAAGGAATGAGGTGACTGCTTTGGACTGGCAAGTAATGTAAAGGATTTCTGAGGAACTGACAATTTCTTTAAGAATTGAAGAATAAATAAGATTATACACCACATGAGGAATTTTGGTGGAGTTTTCTAAGAACAGAGTAGGGAGGAGAGTGGCAGAAGAGGTTATGGACCTGAGACAGAAGATATCAAAGGTTTTGTAGATTAGACAGAGCAAGTGATATTGAAATGTAGTGAATGATGAGCTTGGAGGAAATATTAGGAATTATGCTGAGAGATAAAAAGAGTCAAGAAAGTTTCTTTCAAGATGTCATTATGAATAAAATTTTAAAAATTACATTTAAAATTCTCAAAAAGAAAGAGATGTCCCTATGGAGATCAAAAAGGACATTGGGTAGAATGGTCAAAGAGAGATTTGCAATAAAAGGCACATTTCCATGGTTTGAATAATGAATTTGTTATAATTGTTTCTAAAATTATGCAAAACTGATAATAAAATCCATCCCAAAACACATCAATGTTGATAGTAAAATACAATAAATTTCTTTTAATTGCATAGCTGATGGCAAACATCTCATTGCAAGAAAGCACAGAATATTCCAGAACTTAAGTGGAAGAAAACAAAAAAAGACTGGCCAACCCATAGACACAGAAAAAGGCCAGAAATTTTGTCTGTATTTTTTAGACCTTAACTATATATACACTGATCATGACAGAAGTGCAAAATGCAAATTTAAACCACAATGAGCTATCACTTTACCCCTGTTAGGATGGCTTTTATTAAAATAATAGATGCTGGCCCACGACAGACAGACGCAGAGAGAAAGGAATGCTTATAAACTCTTGGTAGTACTGCAAATTAGTACAATCTCTACTGAAAACAGTATGGAGATATCTCAAAGAACTAGAAGTAGACCTATTTGATCCAGAAATCTCACTAATTTCCTTTACCAAAAGGAAAAGAAGTCATTTTATCAAAATGACATCTGCATTCAAATATTATTGCAGCACAATTCATAATTGCAAAAATGTGGAATCAACCCAAGTGCCCATCAATTCATGAATAGATTAACAAATGTAGTATAAGTAAACCATGGAATAATACTCCTCTATGAAGACAGATGACTTGATGTCTTTTGCAACAGTTTGGATAAAACTGGATACCATTATCCTAATTGAGGCACTAACTTTTTTAGGATGAGTTCACAGAATTGTCCAATCTAGTACAACAGCAGCTCTGCTGGTCATTCCAGAAAGAGTCTCTAACTTGCTTTGAAGGGTAGATTATGCACTGTCATTGGTGCGTAGCTTACCAAGAAGAGTACTTTGAAGGTGACTGTAGTGATATTCAGCATTCAGGGACTCCACACTTCTCCAATGGACATTCACCAATGAAATATGCAATACTATTCCTAGGATGAGTTCAAAAACTTAATAGTCCAACCTTGTATACATGGTTCTTTACAGTACTTTACAGTACTATTACGATCCTAGTAGTTATTCTAGGACAGGCCTTGTGCTGCTCAACGTGCACATATTAACTTTCCTATTTTTTACAATGTCCTAATATAAAATGAGTGCTCTTTTTTACTCCACTTTTTAAAATGAGCTCAGGTCTGATTACATATGT
Source organism: Nycticebus coucang (assembly GCF_027406575.1). Taxonomy (NCBI): domain Eukaryota; kingdom Metazoa; phylum Chordata; class Mammalia; order Primates; family Lorisidae; genus Nycticebus; species Nycticebus coucang. The sequence goes on along the minus strand of NC_069780.1, from coordinate 58,138,728 downwards.
TTCCAGTGCTGGATTATGTGTAAGGAAAGAACACTTTTCTGGAAACACATGAATAAATTATATGTATCAGGAACTACTGCAGTGTCAAGATTGTTTTTAAATTTTTTAAATTGACAAATAACATGGTATGTATTTATCATATACAAATGTTGTTTTCAAGAATGGATGCATTGTGGAATGTTTAACGAGTTCATTACCCGGCAGTTGCCATTTTTGTGGTGGGAATGCTTAACATCACTCTTAGCATTTTTTAAGAATGTAACATATCATCATAAAGGGGAGAAATATCTCTTATTTTCAGTGTTTTTGGAACAGGGAATGAAAAATGGTAGCCATGAGAAGCTCCTAATTTTTACTAAAACCTAAAAACATAGAATGGGAAAATTTATGACTATGTTGTTTTAGAAATGTAGTTGTTGTGTTGTATCACCAATTTAGAAATCTTACCTTAAAAAATTTATTATTTATAGTGTCAACCATCTGTGCTTTACTCCTTTATTTACCATGTACTTAATACGTTATCTTTATAAAATAATGCTTTAAATGTGAAATGTACTTTGGAGTTTTTCAAGAAGGAAAGCAATTCTAAATCTGAGTCAATGTAGAGGTGGAAAATGTGTCCTTCCATATATTTTAACAACAACAAATGGTGATACTTATAAAAATAAGAGCCCTGGCTCAGTGCCTGTAGCTCAGTGAGTAGGGCATCAGCCACATACCCAAGCTGGCGGGTTTGAGCCCAGCCCAGGCCATCTAAACAATAATGACAATTGCAACCAAAAAATAGCCGGGCATTGTAGTGGGTACCTGTAGTCCCAGCTACTCGGGAGGCTGAGGCAAGAGAATCGCTTAAGTCCAAGAGTTTGAAGCCTTGTTTTACTTCAGGCTGCTATAACAACTGAACTGGTATTTACCTTATATTTTTTCACATAAATAAAAATTTCACAGTTTGGAGTTTGGGAAATCCAAGGTCAAGATGCAGGAAGATTCACTGTCTGTTGAGAGCCTTCTTCCTGGTTCATTGTTGGCCAACTTCTAGCTGTGTCCCCCATGGGTAAAGGGGAAAGACAGTTCTCGGGAGCCTCTTATGTGGGCATTAATCCTATTCATGAGGACTCTGTATTCCTGATCTAATCTTCTTCCAAAGGCCTCACCCTGTATACTATCACATCAGTGATTAGGTTTTACATATGAACTTGGGGAGTGGGGGAACATTCAGACCATGTCAAACCCTGATGGAACACATTCTATTATTTTTTATTATGACCCCTCTATCTTGAGAAGTCTGACTTCTTACAAGTGAAACATATTTAAAATTATTAAATAAGACAACCATTCCATTTTATTCAACATTTTTATAGTCTTTCTGTTTTTCTTAGTTTACTCTGAGTTTTCTAAATGTAAAGAGATTTTATGGACTTCTTGGAACCACCACTGCAGGATTCTGATGAGTTTTAGTCACTGTAAAACATAAATTTGGAAACGAGACCAAAAAGAGAAAGTGTTTATTTTTTAGGTAACTGTCTTTCATTAGGGAAAATATGAGATGTGGTTCTAAGGTTGTAAGCACATGCACACACAAACACAATAATTCATACGTTAACACTTAAAGACTTAAAAGTTGTACAAGGATGAATCATATCCCAGTGTTCCATATAGCTGTTTCCAAAGAAGAAATACCAAAATAAGGGCCAAGGGTGTCAGAGAAAGCAGAGATCACTTTTGTGGGGGGACCTGTAGGATGGCGACCACCGCTGGCCTAAAATGGCGGAAGGATGGGAGAAACCTAACCTGTAAAAGTAACTACTCCCCCAGAAACAGGTGACGCGCCAACCGCTTGTGCTTCATTAAGCAATCTGTAATGGAGTCCTTCCCCTAGCAACTGCTGAGCTTTTGGCCCCTAAAACACCCATAGGTGGAATGCCTGGAAAGTCCCGGGGTGTATACACCAGATGCGTGGGTGGAGGGTGTATGCAGGATAATCAGAGTGCTTTCAGTGTGTGGGGGTTGCTGCAACGGGAAAGAAAGAGAGCTCTCCACTGCAAACCCCGGTGCGATTGTTTCCCGACCAATAAAGAAGCTTGTGCTTGAGTTGGTGTCCTTGTTCCTGCTGGCCGGCGGCCCTGAGACACCGACAACTTTCTTTTATCAAATAAATCTTGATGAAAGATCACATTTTGACTGTAATTTAAAATTTTTAGGAATTCAAATATAAATATAAAACATATAGCTACTAAGTTTAAAAAGATTGACCACACTGCTCACTATATTATGATGTGAGGACTCTAAAGGATCAGAGCAGTCTGATTCTCCATTAGCTAAATTTGAAGAAAGAAGTAGCTTATTTGAAGAATCTTCGTGTTCTATAAGCACTATCATGAGAAATATAATGTCCTACATTAAAGGATGAGAGGTAATTCTTGATTTTTATTTGACAATCTCTATGCCCATATAGAAACGGAATTCAGTATACTAAATTAGGAAAGGTTAAAAATCTATTGACTGAATAATTTATTAGGGGGTTGTAGGATAATATTTAGAAATAAATTTATCCTACATCAAGCACACAAAGTAAATTCAGTGTGAGTTTAAAATGACATGCTTTTCTTCCATAGGCTTAAGAGGCTTGGACCCCCCTGGGTTACTCGCAGAGTTAGGCTTTTTTTGGAATTGTAAAATTCCTTAGGCCTTTTCCCCGTAGCAGTACACCCCGTGAAGCCTGACATCCAAGGGCATGCTGCCCTTCCTCAGAGATACGGGCCAGAGGGTTGACGTATGTTAACAACATATTTTCAGAGGTCTATAGGTGCTCTGCCCTGAAGGAAGGACACAGTCGTTACTTCATACTGAGTAAACTGAGTGAATGCTTGAAGATATTCTTCTATTAACTCTGTTCCCCTATAGCTGCTTTCGTCTTTGTGCCCTGCTAGGAAAACTGGTCACTGTTTAGAGGAAGGGATTTACTACACTAGTGGTTACATTGATATGATAAATATTTCCTTTCAAGTTAAAATTCAGCTAATAGATAATGGATTAGGTGTGTACGTGACTGGAAGAGTATAAAACTTAAACTTGGAATAAAGAACTTTGCTATATGCCATCCCACAGTGTATAGTCTGTTTCTTGACTTAATAATTACAGGAGCGAGTTTACACCTACAGCAAAGCTGTTGCTCATTCACGTCTCGGGACATGCAACAGGGGTTAATAGCAACATTTTATTATTGTCATTTGTGGAAACAAGGTAAAATGTGGGCTTGTTGTTCAAATTGTGCAACAAATTTAAGACTGGAGGAAAACAAACTACCCATATGTAAAAAGAAAAAAGTATATATTACTTGTGCTAAATATTCTGCTCATACTGTTTATTTTGAGCATTAGAGAAATAATAGAATACTTCAGCAGTATTTCAAGCCATAGCCAGGAGATGTGTTTTCTGATGATATTAAAAAGTGACTCAGGGATGCAAATCATATTTTCCCTTTCACCCAGCTGTACGCAAACCAATGGCCACAATAGACAAATATTTGCTTAAAAATAATTTCTTGTAAACAGTGGTTATTTATTAATGTTTATTTATTTATTTATTTATTTATTTATTTATTTATTTTGAGACAGAGTATCACTGGGTAGCCCTCAGTAGAGTGCTGTGATGTCACAGCTCACAGCAACCTCCAACTCTCGGGCTTAAGCAATTCTCTTGCCTCAGCCTCCCAAGTAGCTTGGACTACAGGCGCCTGCAATGATGGCCAGCTGTTTTTAGAGATGAGGTCTGGTTCAGGCTGGTCTCCAACTGTGAGTTCAGGCAATCCATTACCTCAGCCTCCCAAAGGGCTAGGATTACAGGCAACAGTGGTAATTTAAATTCAACCAAGAGGAGTAATTTTTTTTTTTAATTTACCAAGGTAACCTATTTTTAAATTTCATTTAATAATAAACTTGACATTTACCCATAATTTATCTTATACTATCCTAAATTAGAAGAGAAATATTTTTTGTAACAATAATTATACACTTTTTATTAAAAATGATGTTATTTGAATATAACTGTAATAGTACAGTAGTATAAATACGTGTAACAGCAATAAATTGCATGGAGCTCCATTCATATTCAAACTGACTTTGATTGCTTATAATTAATTAGAGACAACGTTTAGAGTTTAGCTTGCCAATTACTTGGCAGAAGGAAAAGCTGAAGCTCACAGTAAACATGTTCTGGCAACAATCTTTTTGGGATTCCTTTTTTTAGACTTCATTAATTGTTACTACCAGATTGTTTTAGCTGACAAGATTTCATAATTTATTGCATATAAGATCTACAATTGTATGTGCATCATTTTTCTTATGTTGAAAATCACATGTATCCCAGTGCCATCTGTGTGGTTGCTGGTAAAAGGATGATTCCGTTGTTAACAAGCCTAAGTGTCCTCACATAAGTGTCATTTTCATGTAATATTTTTAAATAAAATCACTTCAGTGTAATTTGTCATTTTTTTCTGATCATTTCTTTTATTTCTACTAAATTAATTTTTATTTCATATTATATCTAATTAATTAAAAATAAGAAACGAGTTTCAAAATGAATTTGGAATATAATTTTGATGTATCTATGAGATTATTTTAATTCATCCCATTTCTTTGAGCCAAGGGAATTAATTCGAATTATAATATTAACAATATTTGATAGAACATTTATTCCTGGAAATGAAAATGTTGAACAGAATGAGAAACAACTAATTGATTGAACTAAAATTAAGGGGAGACAAAGGAGAAATAGACTAAGTCTGAGGGAAATAATTCATGATACTACTCTAGTTCTTTTCTATTTTCCTTAGTATTTTGTTTAAGAAATAGATTTTGTAAAGTGAGTTTCTTAAGTAAAAAACTTTCTCAAATTTTTTCAAACATAAATTTTATGAGCTTAAATAGCCTTAGATACAACATAGGGCTTAATAATGTCCATATATTAGACTCATGAACAGAGAAGCCTGTAAATATAAATATAGTCCTCTAAAACACACATCTGATAGAGGTGCTGAGGGTAAAGATGTTTTGTCAATTTCCCTTATACTATTTCACTTCACTCCCAGTTAATTTAGTCCTAGGTTGTCTTTCTTATGTTAATTGGTACAATTAATCCTGATATACTATCATTACATCCTTGATGCCACTTACTTGATAAAAATACCTGAGGTTGACCAATAGCACTTATATTGGAAACCACCATTTGTTTTCCCTACCAATGAGTTATACAGAGAATGATAATGTTGTTCTAAGTTTTTTAATTTTTGTACTGTTTTATCTATTATGGAGGAATTATCATCCATATCAATCAACTCTGCAATACCTCTACTATTAGAAACACTAGCTCATAAATAGTATTGCTTCATTTTTCTTCAAATAATGACTGAACATAAATTGAGGAATTGGACAAAGTAGATGGACAGGGTTATATAAACATTAAGCTACATTTTTGTGAATTAGAAAAAAAACACTTCTTAAAATAAAAGCAAAAGTTGATATAATTTTACTTTTCAATAATTACAAGTATAATCACTAACACTCTATATATTATGCTATTCTAAGTAGTAAATTTACCATAATAGAAAATTATAATATTAATCAAATCCATTAATAGTAAATTTATTAGAAAGTCATAATTTGCTATAAAGCCAGTCCATACTTTATGTTTATGAATATTAATTTTTATGACTATTTGTTCTATTTTTCATTATTCATAAAAATGATCACTATTATTTACAGTTTATTTTATTTTATTTTTTTGAGAAGGTCTCAATCTGTTGCCCTGGCTAGACAGCCGTGGCATCATAGCTCATAGCAACTTCCAAATCTTGGGCTCAGGAGATCCTCTTGTCTCAGTTTTTTTTTATTTTTAATAGAGACAGGGTCTTGCTTATCCTCAGGCTGTTCTCAAAACCCTGAGCTCAAGTAATCCACTCAGAGTTTTAGGATTACAGGCATGAGCCACAGCGCCCAGGCTATTATTTACATTTTAAATGACATTATAGAACTTAAGTTGTTTTTAAACAATATTAATTTAAAATTTACATTATCTTCTTGCTACTGACATCAGTGAAAAAGATATATTCTAAAATTGACAAAAATGCATTCCATAAATCATTACATAAAATACATTGCAATGCTTCAATCACAATAATATTAGATTTGGGGGAAATAAACTCAATGTTTTTAGCTTCTTGTACACTGATGCTTTGTCAACATCACATCACTCATTATGTTACTCAATCAGCTTCAACCTTAAAAGTTTTTACATGGTTGCTGTAGATAACAATTATTACAGTTTTTAAAAATTGCAAAAGTCATATAGAACCACAGTCCTCATCTCCCAATCCTGTTTAGAACTGGGCCACATGGCATCACTGCCTGAGCTCTGCCTCCTGTCCCTGAAAAACTTGTCTTGCATAAAATCAGTCCCTGGTGCCAAAAAATTTCTGGTCTGTGGCCTATTAGGAAATGGGCTGCACAGCAGGAGATGTGCAGCAGGACAGTGATGCAAATTTCATCTGTATTAAAACAGCTTCTATTACTTGCACCATCACCTGAGCTCCACCTCTTGACCCATCTTTTCTCATTCTGTGGAAAAGTTGCCTTCCAACTGTATGACTTTATAAAGTATTCACTCTATAATACTATGAAATTTAAGGTTGCCTTCATTAAAAATATATATTTCCACATAGCCATTATACACTACTCATTTAGAACCTTGATACTCTCTTACTTTTGCAAAATTGCCTTTAAAGATGTTGTTGATTCATGTAATACGGGACCAAAATGGTGTTGAAATACTGTTTTCAATCATATAAGGACTGATAATAGATGAAGAAAAATAAAGATTACCACACATTCTTTGTTATTATCCTTATGGAAAGATGGGGTTTTTCTTTTCTCCTATACTAATGGTGTTCTGGTCTTTGATTGTTTTAAGCAATAGAATTCTAGGAACTCAACATTTTACTTTTAGTTCTGGTCCTTGCTCTTACTGGACTTTGACCTCCTCCTTTCTCTTTCTTGAAATGCTTGCTCTTCAGATTCCTTTCATGACTGTATTGCCAAGTGAGAAGCACAAGTCACCTGTGTAAGGGATTCAATTGAGAGCCCCAGCTAAGCCCAGCCACTTAGCATAAACTGCTGGCCTCATGAGTTGAGTCATCTTGGAATTGAATTCCCTAGCACTGGAAGAACTACCTTGATGGTACCATTGAGGAAGAATATAACCCTGTCCAACTGACAAAATTTATAAAATAAATAAACTTTCTTTTAAGCAATAATGTTCCATTTTCATTTTAATAGATTCATGGGTATTTAAAAAAATCTTTTAATTTTCTTTGAAATTTATTAATTATGTTTGACATAGAAAATTTTTTTCTATAAGAAACTGATGTAATGTTAGTTCTAAGATATTTTGAATTCTTTCATTTCATCTAACACTATCCTTTCCCTACCTCCACCAAACTATGGCTTTCGATAATATAAATACTATAATTTTATTCCTAACACCCTCTCCATTCTTTTTTCTTGTCCTGATAATTATTTTAAATTTTTATTATGTTTGGGAATAAATAATGTATAAACTTATTATTCAATTTTTGACTTTAAATGTAAAAAACAGCATTACACCACCATATCCTACATTTTAGGAGCAGTTAACTTTTGTACTATCAAAACTTTCGTATCACAAAATGTACATTTGTTATGATTCATTACATAGGAATCTCTAATAAGGTCTTTAAAATACTATTTGTCTTTTACTGGGAAATAAATATTAACCATTAATTTATGATTCATGTCATGGTAAAGATAGTTGTACACTTAATTGAAAACTTATCCACATCCTTTGACACTTTAAAGACTGTCGATGACAATAAATATTTCACAAACATTGAATTTAGGTAAAAGACTAATAAATAGAACTTTTTAAAAGAATCGCAAATACTCACCTATCAATACACCAGCTAAAAATACAGGATTTCATCTAGCATGTTTTTACATCAGTTACTGTTCCTTTACATCAACTAGAAATAGTTCCTCCTTTGTAAGTCAATGCAGTAGAATAATATACGGAACAATATACGTGCCTTTCAGCTGAGAGAAAACTATTATAAAGTATTGACTGTGTTAGAATAAGGCATTATACCACTGTTTTCTGGAAATTTATTGTATCTATATTAATCACTCATCTTTATAGTCATAATTAAGATATGCATTAGATAAATAGTTGTAAAACATAGAGGATACAATGTTATTATACAGCACACAACTTGTATAACAATGCACCATCACTCTGGAAGGAGGCCAGGGATGAAAATTGGATCATCGATGTTAGGTAAAGAAATGGAATGTGCTATACTTATTTAATTCCAAATAGGCTAGAGAAGAGAATATTTGAGATGAATTTATTTGAAGCAAACATTTTCCCTCAAAATAATTCTTAGTAGATAGAAGAAAGCAATACAAGATTTTGATATGGTAAAGGGATTCTGATAGTTTCATTAGAAAATAATAGTATTAAATAGCAGAGTTTCAATTCAGAAGTAGACAACTCTTAGCTATAAAATAGAACAGGTGACCTGATAGTAAAAATTTGGTGAAATTGTATAAACTTGGGCTTAAAATTAAGATTGATCTTGATGATAAGAGAAGGGCCAGGCTTGCAAGTATCATGTTGCTTCAGTTTTATGGTAAAAAATAACTTGGAGAATTAGAGATTCAGGTAATAATAATCAAATAAATGTGATATATCATCCATCTACTAGGTGTAATATATATTTGTGTTTAATTCCAAATACACAGAATCAATCTGTTAAACATTTGATGCTGTGTGCTTCACACAGGAATTCAGTAAGCGATTTCCAATTAGTAGTCATGTTCTTCAAATAAATTTTCTTTTTTTCCCCTTCACTTTACCATGAGCGAGAAGAGATCAAATATGGTAAACAGTTTAATTCCTAATTGATCCTAATAAGAAGTTCAGATTCTATTTTAAGTACAAGGCAAAACCATCACAAGGTTTTGAGCAGAGGAATGGAATGACGTGACTTCTGTTTTGCATGACAAACTGCGTTTTAACCAATGAATGCAAAACTAGGAAGGGCTTAGGAGAGAAATGATCACATATGGAACTAGGAGAGTAAACTACATAAAGAAGGAAAGTGGACTAGAAAAACATTTTGGAACAACAGGCATGTTTTTTATGATTTTATGTATAGAATTAAAAGAAAAAGAGACATCAAAACAGAGTACACTATTTTTAACATAAGCCCAAAGATGTAGGGTGGTACCCTTTACATAGAAAGGAAGGAGCAATCTAAGAAAAGATTTTATGGGGATATGGAGACAAAAGTAATAGTTTAATTGTTCATACATTATATTGGAAGTGTTTGCAAAGTATTCAAATGGACAATCATAAATTCAACAATTAATTTAACTGAAACAGACACTGCTAAATGCCACAAATTCCAATAAGAAGATGAAGTTAGAACTTTAAATGATTTACTAAGGCCAATAGTAGGCTACCGTGGGGGGATAGTGCCACCAAAGACTGTACATACAGAGTGCTCACATCCTCTTAGAGGTTTTTCTTCAAAAATCTCCTGGAACACCTGCAGGGACAGACAACAACCTCCCTCCCTCCTCCTGGCTGAATGAGAAAGGAGAACAGCAGCCATTACAGAAATCCTACATCTTATCTCTTAGCTGGAATCAAAGCCTAATCCACAGTGGGACTGCATTAGTCAAGGTTCTCCAGAGAAACAGAATCAGCCAAAGATTCTATATCGTATACACATATAGTTAGATATATAGCTGTCATATGATAACTACATGGAATTGATTCACATGATTGAAATTGGAGCCTGAGAAATTCCAAGATCTATAGATCTATAGTTTGGAAATTGTATACCCAGAAAAACCAATTGAGTAGTTCCAGTCTGGTCCAAAGGCCAGAGAACCAGGAGCGTGGATGGTGTAAATTCCAGTCCTAAAGCAAATAAGCTTAAGACCCCCAAAGAGCTTCAATTTTAGTTCTAGTTAAAAGACAAGTAAAGACTGACGACCCATTTCAAACCTTCAGGCAGGAAGAGTACGCTCTTACTCCTGGGTGAGTCAGGCTTTGGTTCTGTTCAGTCCTTTGCCCGATTAGATGAGGACTACCTACTTTAGTGAGGGAAATCTGTTTTACTCCAGTTTACCAATTCAAACATCAATACTACCCCAAAGCACCCTCAGAGACAGACCCATAATAATTTTTGACAATCTGCCTGGGAACTCTGAGATCCCGTCTAAAGCAAGGATGGTTGTAATATATTCTGTATTTATAGAATACATAAAATTAAAATGCATATATAGCAATAACACAAAGAATAGGAGGGAGCGATTAAAAATATACTGCCAAAAGATCCTTCACAAGAATATTTTAACTACAATATATTTTTACCTGGAAATATATTATATGGAACTAGGAGAGTAAACTAAATAAAGAAGGAAATTGGACTAGACATATATATCTATAAAAAATATTTATTTTGGTTATATATCCAAGATGGCTTTTTTTATTTACTTCTTGGAATTGATCCATGTTTTGTAAAGTCTTTAACCATACAACCTCCTCAACACTTTATATCACATCAACATCTTCCTTTTATTAAGTTTTTTTTAATGCGTAACATTCTGAAGATAGTTTTTATAAACATAAAAATGTTAAAGCAAATAAATTGGGTGTTAAAATAAAATCTTGTTATCTATGTTATCTATATAAAATATAGTAAATTAAGCAATGTTTAATACATTATTATTTTCTAGAACTTCAAAAGCATATACATCCATCAAATACTGTAAGTTTAAGTTTACTTTATGTCACTGATATTACTTTGGCATTTCTTTGTGCTTGTTTCTAAATGTTATTTTTACATTAAGAAATGTTGCCCTTTGGAAAAATAGAATAAATGCACTAGAAAGGCAGTGAAATGATCAAATTCACAACATAAACTCTGCATCTCCTCCCAATCACTTTGAAAAGATAGAAGATTTTTAACTTCCTCAATGTTTAAAATTGTCTATCTTCAAAATTGCAACAGGTGAAGAGGAACCTCTAAGGAGAAATTAGTAGGAATATTTAATATGGCTTGGAAATAGACTTATTTACTCCATTTTGTCATTGGCACCTGTGTTTATATGACTTAATCTTTTTTTAAAGTTTCCAAAAATAAAACAATATTTATCAGTCAACATCTAGAAAATTATCAATATACCAGAACATTTTAAAATCATTTTATGTAATATTTTAAATTGCTAAACTGATTCAGTAGCAGGAGTGCTCAATTATAACAATATTTATTAGTAACTTATTATAGTTAATATTTCTAACCACATATTTTCTATGGTTATTTAACACCTGACTTACTATATTTTTCAATATGATGGCTCGAATACTCTCTATATGAATGGTTTTCCTGGCTTTCCATGCTGTTTATTAGTGAATGTCGTATTTAATATAAAGTTATGCCACAGATGTGACCTACATAAAGGAAATCTCTAGAGAAATCTAAGTTCTTAGTGCTTGTTTTTTTAATTTGATTAATTCTGATGGTATTCCTAGAGGCACAAAGAGATGAATGAGGTGATGTGATATACTGTAGTTCACTTCCCATATTGAATATTATAACAGGAGTTTATCATCTGGGCAAAAGATACCAGATAAAATAATTATGGTAAACACAGCAGTAGTGGGTGAAACACATCTCACATATTGCCATGCAGATGCTGGTTTTCTCCCTTTCTAATTCAAAATTAGCATCCAGTTTAAAACTCTCATACACATGGCAAGTTTTCTTGGCATCATAGGTATTTAATAAATTGAATAATAATCAAAACTTTTTTCAGTTACTGCTAGTGTTACTGAGTCAAACTGACTCCATTTGCCCATGTGTAACAGAAACCCAAACCCTGAATCATCGAGTCTTTGTAGAGAAAAAGTTAATTGCAAAGCAGCCAAAGAAGGAGACAGAAGTCTGGTTTAAATGTCTCCAGGGACTGGGAACTACACAGGTTTTATAGAGGAAGATAATAAGCACGATTTGATTGGATTACACGAGGAGGTAATGCCAGGAGGCATGATCTAACTGCCTCTTGTCATGAGGTGATTGGGCTTGATCTGATTGGATCATGCATCACTCCAGTGGCATCCCCATCTTCACTCTATCCCTTTTGATTGGTGTGCACTCTTAAGTTCTGCCCATGGTTGAAAGAATGTGTTTATCTGAGCATGCTCTGTTTATGTAACTTGCAACCTGGCAGCGGGGGTGGGGGTGGGGGGTGGGGGGTGGGGGTGAGGTTATGGCAGCTGAAAAACAACTTACCATTACATTACACAAAGTTGAATCAGATTGAGCTGGTCCTATAATTACACTAGTTTTTAAAATTATAGGTAAAACACATTTAATCAGGAGACAAAGCTTTATGAGTACAAAGTCTTTGGAACTTTGTTTAGACTCAGTGTAGGTTAGACGTTAAAACATACAAAAATTATTTTATGCTGCACTATTTATAATATGACTACAGCTATTAAAAACTGAACTTTAAATCTTATTTTAATTAATTTATATTTAAATATAAATAGCCCCTGTGGCTGGTGGATCATGTGTTGAACAGCATCAATTCATATGAAGTGCACAGCTGTAGCGCTATTGTACCTAAGACACAGCGCATGTTGTGTTGTTTCTGTTATTTAACTTAATACTACCAAATCTTGATAAACTTTATTGAAAACTGGTTAACAAATATAAATTGACCACATTTAGATTATGAGAAGACAATATTTAGTCATCTAGAAATGTATTCTATTCACGGTGTGTCTTCAGTCTAGATCTACATTGAAGGAGGAAATGAAGATGAAAAAAATCGATGTTGCACTTTTAGTGCCTCACAAATATAAGACAGGCAAGTAATTTAATCACATTAAATATGTAGTGTTATCCTATATTGCCCTCAAGTGTTTAGTCTACTAACATGTGCATCTTGATTTTGGTATATATTAACATAGGACAAAAAGTGCTGAGTTTATATATTTTATGTTTATTATATTTATTAATTTATTTCTATACTCCAATTTTCAGAGAAATATTAAATGACTTATTTTATTAGGAAATATGTTTTGAAATTAAAATACACTTATCAAAACATGAAAACTAAATTTCTCTACTTAAAAGCTGTCATAGTTCAAATTTATTTCCATTCAGCTGAACATATAGTGAAGGCAGAAGACTGCAGAATAGGCAAAATCTGGTAAGCTGAAATACACAGACTTATGAGAGAATATGTAATAAAAATATGTCATCAATTCTCTATAAACAGCTTTTATTATATGAATGATGCTATTATGTTTAAGCTTGTATAAATAGACCATAGTTAAATTAAATTGAAGACCACAAATAAAGAAAGTTACCAACTTTTTGTATTAAAGAGCAAGGTTTTTTATTTAATTGAAATGTAATTTAGGCAAATATCTGTCATAATAAATGTTCCTTACCTTATTTTCCCTTACTATCTGAGCTAAAACTATTGAGACATAGTTTCTCACATATATATATAGAAACATTTTTCTGATATTCTTAAATTTACTTTTAATGTTATACCATTACCATCTTCTATGTCAAGAACAGGGAATCTGAAACCATCTAACATTTTCTTCATAATATTTCATATATATTATAAAATTAGAAAACAAATAATCTCTGTACATCTATTTAAAGAAAAGTTAAGACACTTTTTCCTCCCATTTTAATAAACACAAAATGGCTTTGTAAACACCTAATCCAAATTTCTGTGTATTACCATATATTCCTTAAAGAGTTCTAATGAAGAAGGAACAATAAAAACAGCATGATATTGGCTCAAAAATAGAGACATAGACATGTGGAACATAATAGAAAACAAAGAGATGTAACCAGTCTCTACTTGCCATCTGGTCTTTGATAAACCAAACAAAAGCATATACTGGGGAAAAGAATCCCTATTCAACAAATAGTGCTGGCAAAACTGGATAACCACATGTAAAAGACTGAAATTGGACACACAGCTTTCACTCCTTACAAAAACTTGACTTAAGATGAATAAGAGACTTAAATCTAAGGCAGGAAATGATACAAATTCTTAGAAGAAAGTTTTGGGGAAACTCTTGATGATGTTGGACTGGGGAAAGATTTTATGACGAAGACTTCAGCGGCCATCACAACAACAACAAAAATTAACAAATAGGACTTAATTAAAGTGAAAAACTACTGCACAGCTAAGGATACAACAAGTAAAGCAGAAAGACAACCTTCAGAATGGGACAAGATATTTGCAGGGTATCAATCTGAGAAAAGGTTGATAACGAGAATCTACAGAGAGCTCACATTAATAAACAAAAAAAGAGTAAACGATCCAATCTACCTCTGCGCAAGAAATATGAACAGAAGCTTCTCTGATGAAGAGAGACAAATAGCTAACAAACATTTGAAAAAACGCTCATTGTCCCTGATTGTCAGAGAAATACAAATCAAAACCACCCCTTTACCTAACCCCTGTCAGAATAGTCCACATCACAGTCTCAAAATGCAGATGCTGGCATGGATGTGGAGAGAGGGGAGCACTTTTATATTGCTGGTGGTACTCCAAATTATTAATACAACCTTTTCCAAAGGATTTATGGAGAATCCTCAAAGAACTCAAACTAGACCTCCCATTTGATCCTGCAATTCTATTACTAGGCATCTACCCAGAAGATAAAAAATCATGTTATCATAAGGATACTTGTACTATACTGTTTATCACAGTTCGATTTCCAATCTTCAAAAAGTGGAAATAATCTAAACGCTCACCAACCCAGAATGGATTAAGAAGCTGTGGTATATGTACACCACGGAATACTATTCAGTCACTTAAAAAAATGGAGATTTTACATCTTTTGTATTAACCTTGATGGAAGTGGAACACATTTTGCTTAGTAAAGCATCACAAGAATGGAAAAGCAAGAATCCAATGCACTCAATTCTAATATGAAGGCAGTAGATGCCCTAATACATGCTGAGGGGTAGGGGAATGAGGCAGCGGGGAGAGGGGAGGAGGGAGGCAGATGTGGGTCACAGTATATGGCACAACTCTTGGGGGTGGGACACAATTACAAGAAGGACTTTACCTAACAAATGCAATCAGTGTAACATAAGTCTTTGTACCCAATGAATCACCCTCCTAAAAAAACAAGGAACAATCGTCTTTTAGTGTACTAGTTTACTGTCTTTTGTGCCTTAGGGAAGCAAAATAGTGCCCTGAAGAAGTACATGACAATGGTTCTTAACCATAGGCCAGTCCCAATTAAGAACTAAAGGAGGCCAAATTTTGTGTACAAATTTACATTATGTAAAAATATGTTGGACATTTAGGTTGATTCCATACCTTTAAAATTTTGAATTGTGTCATGATAAATATTCAAGCGCAGACTTTTTTTTTTCCTGATGTCTTTTTCTTTGGATAGACACCTAGTCTTGAGATTATTAGATGAAATTGTCAGTATACTTCTAGTTCTTGAAGAATGTCCACAGTGATTTCCATATATGTTGTTTCTACATTCCAACTAAGAGTGTTTCAGTGTTCACTTTTCACCTCATCTTCACCAACATCTATAGTTTTGTGACATTTCAATAATGACTATTCTGAAAGGATAAGATTGTATGTTTATTGTGGTTTAATTTCAATTTCCCTACTGATTAGTGATGTTGACCATATTTTCATATGTTTAGTGATCACTTGTCTATTTTCTTAAAAAAATTATTCCCATAAAAATAGCAATATCATACTTCATAGAGGCAGATAAAACAATTCTAAGCATCATATGCAAAGAAGAGTTTCAATAGCAAAAAAAAAAAAAAAAAAAAAAACAAACTCAAGGGAAAAGAATAAATCTGAAGGCATTACGTTCCCTGATTTCAAATTGTACTACAAGGCTATAGTAGCCAAAATAGCCTGGTACTGGTACAAATGTAGACACATTGACCAATGGAATAGAATAGAGAAGCCAGAAATAAAGTCATAAAGCCGGTTGACCAATCAACTGATCTCTGATAAAGCACATAAAACCAATCCCTGAGGAAAGAACACCCTCAGTACACGCTGCTGAGAAAATTAGATAGTCACCAGCAGATGAATAAAACAAATCCACTTCTCATACCATACACAAAAATTAACAGAAAATGGATTACAGACTTAAATAAATGCCTGAAACACTAAAAATTCTGGGAAAAAAACATGGGAAAACCTCTTCCAGGTATTGGCGTAGGCAAGAATTTATGACTAACCCCTGAAGAACAAATATAGCAACAACAAAAATAAATAGGTCATAATTAAACTAAAAAGCTTCTGCACTGTGAATGAAATGAAAGAGTCAACAGGCAAACTTCAAAATGAGAGGAAATACTCAAACTGTACATTGACAAAGAACTAACATCCAGAATCTACAGAGAAGTCAAACAAGTCATTAAGAGAAGAACCCCATGAAAATGTAGGCTAGAGATACATGTTATTTTTATAAAAATACATACATTTATTTTATTCACTAACCTCCTCCAATCAACATTTATTCTTACAGAAATTTTTTGTAAATCTCTTAAATACTTATGACTTTCCTCCATTCTTCCCCTTTTATCTCTAATTTTATTTTTCTTTTATACTTTGTTTAAAACTTTGAATGGCTGTATGAGATGTGAAATGATTCTTCAAACTCAATGTAAAAATACAAGTATGTTGCTTTAAATTATAAGTAGTAATTAAATTGTGATAATTGAGCAATATTCCAATAGCATAAATTTAGCTTTCTTTAACATTTCTCTGTCCACATTTCTTGTTGTCAAGTTTTTTTTTTTTTTTTTCATTGTTGGCCAGGGCCGGGCTTGAATCTGCCACCCCAGGATATGGGGCTAGTGCCCCACTCCCCGAGCCACGGGCTCCACCCTTATTGTGAAGTTTTTCATTTCTATTCAAGTGACAAAATATTTAGAAGGTTTTGAGCAAATTGAAAAAAATTTTTAGATGTTATTATTTGCTTATTTGTCTTCTATATGATGACATCAACAACTTCCATGGATATTAATAAAGCTAATGTTTCTCTCTCTATTCACTTCAACATTCCATTCACCTATAATCTGCAATTTAAATGTCAGACTTCAGGCTGAGAAAAACTCAGCCTATTTTTAGGTAAGATTGCACTAAATGGCAAGACTTTATTGCCACCATTGTTTTCAGATACCCAAATTATGCTTTGCCAAGAAACCTAGCGTATTATGTTCTCAGGATGGACTCTCTCTCTCTAAACAAATTCATAGTAAATAACCATGTAAGTTAGAGTTGCCATTTTTTTCTTTATGGGTTGAAACTGTATTACAAATAACCATATAAATCAAATATAAACAGAACACCTTCCTATTTTCAGGGTTCCTATGACATAGATTAGCTTGTGCTATCAAAAGTGTTTCACAAAACTTTTAAAATTGGGCAAAGGAAAAAGAATGATCATCTTCAGTGATTATTCATTCTCATCCAGGTAATCAGTAAAGAAGTATCTGTGATTATTCTGTACATGTTCTCTTTTTTCTTGACAATACTTTATCATCATTTTTATTTTTTGCAGTCAAGTCCTTTCTGGACCTGCCTCTTTTTCGGTACATTAGAGATTAGGAAAGCACATGCATGCACACACTGTCACAGACTACATGGTTGGGATTTTCAATTTTATTAGTATAGTTTAGTTAATATGTTGTGCAGGTGATACTCTTGAATAGATTTAGTCTAGGTATATTCTATTTCCAGCTCACTGAGATGCCATCCTAGTGCCCTGGTAATAAGGAAGTGTTTGACTTTTTTTCCCTGTACATGTTAGAAGAAAATTGTTTTGGTTTCAGCTAAAAATTGTAGTTTCCACCATTATGTTTTCTTTGTTCTACTTCTTAGGAATAACTGTATTTTCATTTTGTTGAATATCTTAGTTTTGCATTTGATGTGTTAAGCAGAATCCATGCAAACACTATCATATTCTGTATTTTTTCCTATAGAGGTGATAGATTGAAATTTGTGGTTTTTCTCATATTTAGCATAACTATTTAATAATGTTAACTTAATATAGCTTTCTTGCTTTTCTATTTTTCTCCTGGTTAAGAGTCCCTTCCTATTTTTTTAAAAAAATACTTTATTACTACTTCAAAACTGCTTTAGTTGATGACTACAGTGACCTTAACTATTCCCTAATTTACCACAATATGTATACCATCTGAGTCCAATTTCTTCTGGAAATTTATTGGCTTTTAACATAGCGTGCATCATTTCTTAACCTAACATACACTTTTCGTAGTCAAATAATAACACTTTTTTAATGACTACGAATTAGTCACCTGATCAGAAACAGGAGTCACATGCTACATTTCTATATGAATAGTAAAGCTAGGAACAGTTTTTGAACAGTTATACTTGGTGAGACCCAAACAGTGTGACATAAAACAATGAAGCAAGATCAATCTTAAGATGAATGACCTGAACATGGACTTCCATGTTTTTTAAATTTTTTAAATTTAAATTGTGTTATCAGAAAATGCTAATTCTTGTTTAGGACTACAAGAATACATAGCTTTCAGAATTTTTATTTTTTCCTTTGAAAAAAATAATTTGTGAGTACAGGGCTTGACTCCAGTAAAACTTCTGTCAGTTTCTCAGTTAATCAAATAACATGTATTTTACAATGAATGCCACAGGCCTTCTAAACCCAAACTTTACCTTACTGCCTTTGTAAGTACTTACCATTCACTTAGATGTAAAGGGGATGCATAATATCAAAGTAACACACTAGAGTTAAACATTTCCAAAACTTCTGAAAAAACAGTAAAACTACTATTAGTAAAAAGTAAACTACTTTGTTTTTTCTACTTTATCTTTCTTTCTCTTTCTCTGAATCTGGTAACTGTCTTTTCCATTTGTTACACTCTTACTTAAAAGAATAAGAAAATAAATCTGGTAATTAATATACATCAATTTATTCTATTCCCTGCTTACAGCACTACCTTATTCCAATTTCTATAAAGTTTATTATATAAAACATGCAGATTTGGAAATATATATTTTACAGTCTACATTTATTTGATTGCAAAAATGGAAACATTAAAATATTAAGATATTTAGAACAAAATATGCATAGATAAAAACTTTACTTGTGTGTTTCTCCATCCTTACAAGTTGATCAGGTATATGGATGGCACTTTAAATAATGTGTTAAATTTAAATAATATGTTAAATAGAAAAGAAAATCATGGGAAATGGGAAAGCCTTTCCATTAAGGGTTTCAGATATAAAATGTTCTATTCAGTCACACTAAAATGAGCGATTTTTTGTTTAACTCAAAGAGCTAGAGAGTAATTAAAGGTAATTGGCATGTTATTATTCTTAAAAGGTTCACTTTTCTGTTCTAAGAATACCAGGGAACAATTGAATAGATAAAAAGCAAACCATACATTGCCAAATAGATCTTTTCTATAATAATACATCTCTCAAGACAAAAGATATTTTCAGAACCATAAAAAATAAGGGCAGTGTATTTGCCTGACTGGCCTTGTATCCTTCCTGACCACAGTGAAGTTGTCAGGCTCTTAAACTCACAGTGTTATAAAGTATCTTAAGGGGGTAGGAGAAAATCAACAGTGAATACAATTAACTCGATGGAAGCCAGTTGGCAGAGTTTAACTCGATGGAAGCCAGTTAGCAGAATTTAACATTAGATGTAGAAACTACTTAATACATAAAATTAAAAGTTGAAAAAATACTTTAAGAATTATTGGTGGCAGAGTGATGCTGTTAACATTATTGGTCCAGTCTGGCAAGCCTTCTTCTTGCCCTTTTCCATTTGTTACACTCTCCTGATCAACCCAAATCATGGATATATTTTTCCAGAATCATATCAGTGCAAACCCTCATTTAGAAGTCCTTTATTTACTAATCTATTCCCTAGTGAATTCTTTTGTACAGAGTTTTTTTTTGTTTGTTTGTTTGTTTTTTGTTTTTGGTTGCAGCCATCATTGTTGTTTGGCGGGCCCAGGCTGGATTCAAACCCTCCAACACAGGTGTATGTGGCTGGTGCCTTAGCCATTTGAGCCACAGGTGTCGAGCCAGTACAGAGTTTTATTCCACCTAAAACCAATATAGTGGCTCCCTCTTCCCCTCTCCAATTTAATTTCTCAGACGAAATAAGATTTCCTCAGAGGCTTGATCTAATACAATCCGACTCTAATTCAAATGTAACCCCCAACCCTAATTAATCTCTCCAAAATAACGTGTACTTAAGCTTTATAAATTTACCATATTGTTTAAAGATATGTTTATTTGTGTGTTTTCGACTTCCACTGTGAAGGTAAAGATTGTGTTCTTTTGTTTGTTTGTTATTTTATTTGAAGCAAGGTTTCACTCTATCACCCGGGATAGAGTGCCCTGGCATCATCATGGATCACAGCACCCTCAGACTAACTCTTGGGTTCAAGTACTCCTCTTGCCTTAGAGTCCCAAGTAGTTGGGACTACAGACATGTGCCACTGTGTCCAACTAGTTTTTGTTTCTGTTTTTATAGTAGAAAACTATTGCTCAGGCTGGCCTTGAACTCCTGAACTGAGGCGATGCTCCTAGCCTCCCAGAATGCCACGAATATAGGTGTGAGCCACCACACCTGGCCTTTGCTCTTTATTTTTTATTTTAGATTTACCTTTTTTAAAATACTTTTAATTATTATGCACATAATAATTGCACATATTTATGCTGTACCTGTACTATTTCAATACAGACATACAATATTTAATGATCAAATCATCAAATTATGGTAATTGATATATCCTCCACCTCAGTACATTTTCCATTTATATCAGAAACATTGCAATGCCATTCTTCTAATTGTTTTAAAATATCATTTTTATAAGCCATAAATATTGCTTGAAAGAACTAGTCTAAAGGACTCAATATTAAATTATATTGATTGAAAAACTGTTTCATAAGTGGATATTTCAAATTTAGTTGTAATCTTGATAAGGACAATAGTTATAGTTATTGTAATAGTTATTATAATTATTTGGACCATAGTATGTGACATATTGTAATAGTTATTATAATTATTTGGACCATAGTATGTGACATAGTCATAAGGATGCACTTTTTTAATGTTTTAGGATTGTGTTGAAGTTCAGTATGGAAACTGAAACCAAGTTTATTATTTCAAATATTGCTTAAATCAAAGACCGTATATAGATATCAGATAATTAAAAAAATAATTTGTACCAAACGTTGCAAATATTTGAAAAATCTTTCCAAATTTGTTTTCTTTTCATATCATTCAAAAATATCAAACTCAAAAAGTAAATAATATGAGGATTTTTAATGATTGGATTAAAACTTCCCCCTTCCATAATTCAACAAGAGATTACAAAGTAATTCAGATGCAATTGACAAAACTAAGAAATAAAAAACCATTCATAAGTTACTAAGGCTCATGAATTTGAGCCTTTCTAAATCCACCTATAGAATAAAAGGACTTTCATTCTTCCTCCCTCTTTGCCCTCTGTCTTTCTCCATTTGTCATCTTTTTCTAATATAAGGCTTGATTGTTGGGATCAAAGTTAAAAAAGAAGGAGAGAAATGAAAAATAAACATTATCTATATGTGGGGAGGGGGAAGATAATCTTAATGTATTATTCTGGATGCATTCTGCCACCACCTTAATCTTAAATTGTGCAGTTGTTTTTTCAATTCAGTGACAAATTTCAGCATCTCTCTTTTGTAATTTTGGCACATGATTTTCACTGACTATGCCCCCTCCCATCTCTCACTCTGCCTCTCCTACCCTATCCCTCTTCATTATGTTAGCTTCCTAGACTGCCACACTAAATAAACACAAACTAGGTAATTTAACCCAGTTTGAGAGTCTGGGAGTTCTAAATCCTAAATCCAGCGGGGACACACTGGTACTGAGGTCCCTGGGGAGTACCTAGCTCTGCTGGCTGTTGTCAGGCTTTTTCTCACGGCTGCCCCACCCCAGTCTCGGCTCCATGATCCCATCGCCTTCCCCGTGTGTCTATTCTTCCTTTGCCTCACTCTTAGAAGAATACAGATGGTGGCAAAAAATGTATACATGCTTTAAGAAAGGAAAAAATACTGTAATAAAATTGTAATATTTAAGTCATGTTCGACCCTACAATTATAACAGATACAATATACAAGGTAACAAACATTATCAGTATATATTATTATAATTTTAATACTGTTTTTCCTTTCTTAAAATGTATATGCATTTTTTGACACCCTCTGTATTTGTCATTGAATTAAAGGCTCAAGGAATAGCTAGTATAATCCTCAAAATTCTTAACTTAATCATAGGTTTTGCCACATAAAGTATTATGCACTGTTTAGCACTAAGGTATACTCACCAATTTGAGAATTAGCACATGGGATATCTTTTAGGGACAACTATTTAGCCCACTACACTCAATGAGTTTTCATCTCCTGAGACAGAGGCAGAGTCAGATCAAAAACTTCACAGTCCGGCCAGGCACGGTGGCTCATGCCTATAATCCTAGCACTTTGGGAGGTTAAGGAGGGTGGATCCCCTGAGCTCACGAGTTCGAGACCATTCTGAGTCAGAGTAAGACCTCATCTTTAAAAGTAGCTGGGCATTGCGGGGAACACCTGTATCCAGCTACTTGAGAGGCTGAGGCAAGAGAATCACTTAAGCCCAAGAGTTGGAGGTTGCTGTGAGCTGCGAGGCCACAGCACTCTATGAAGGGTAACAAAGTGAAACTCTGCCTCAAAAAAACAAAACAAACAAACAAAAAATAAAAACAAAACCTTTACATCTCCTAGCCATTCACTCAAGGATGAACACACTATAAAAGGAGCGCCTCTTGTAATTTTAAGGTCAGTAAAAAACAGGACAAAAATGGAAGCAACTGATTTTTTTTGTGATTGTTACAGTTTTTTTTATGTAATAAGTATGCATTATTATATTTGCTACTTTTTTCCCATCTAAGGCAATTGCATTATTTAAATTCCTCACCACCTTCAGTTGTATAGCCTACGAACTGAAAAAGCAGCAATGAGCAGGTAAGTATTAAAGCTGGTGCTGGGAGATTAATTTTTAGATTCCACAGTATGTCCTATGTGCCAGTGAGTTGCCCATTGAAAATACAAGATCTTGGAGAAAGACTTGACAGCATATACTCTAGAGTTAGACACTATGCTCTTGGTTGATGTGATAAAATCACAATCAAATAAATGACTTTTTCTTATAAATGAAACTGAAACAGATTTAAGTAAATAGGGCAGGGGAAGTGGTTTTTTCTAACATCTCCCATCTGGAGAGATACTAGTACCCCAAAATTCAATATTTTTACTCTTAGATTTTCCTGAAATGTATCAGATTAAATTTAAAAAATTCACAGAAGTTTTGTTATCAAATAATCATGATATAATAATATGTTTATTTATTCTTATCATAATATTCATTCAGACTCTTCCAGTTGCTAGGTAGTAATTAAGAGCTGCAGGGCGGTGCCTGTGGCTCAAGGAGTAGGGCGCCGGTCCCATATGCCGGAGATGGGGAGTTCAAACCCAGCCCCGGCCAAAAAAAAAACACACACACACACAAAAAAGAGCTGCATGTATTTTGCTCATGGAAGCTTCAATTTTATTAAGCAGATAATATTATAGCTATTAGGTAGATGAATAAACTGAGGCACACAATAGTATAATATTTTCAGAAACCTCAAGAGCACATATAAAATACAAGTAGTCCCCAGGTTATAAACAAGATAGGATCTATAGGTTTGTTCTTAAATTGACTTTGTGTGTAAGTTACTAGCAGGTACATTTATCAAGTACCTGCAATAGTCTCCATTCATAAGACAGAGTTGTACATAACTAGGATGTTTGCAATTCAGGGACTGTCGTGAGGGCTGCAGTGACTGAGCCGAGATATCATCCCAGGCATTTTGCTTTCAGTAGTGGCACTCTTAACTACCAAGTTTTAATACCTCTATATGAAGAAAGAGTTTGCAGGGGTGAGATTCAGAAGCTGAAGAGATAAGGCACTTATGCCAATAACTATCAAGAAAAGATATTTTTACTCAGACAGGCTTTTCTGCAACCAATAATTAAGTTGTAAAGTTTGTTTGTAAAGTGACTCTCAATTTAATTTTGATTTTGAAAACAAATTATTTGACCTAGTCCAAATCTTCTGAAAACATGTTAAATAGGTTAAATATTGCCAAGAAAATTACAACTTTGGAATTTATCCATGATTATGGATCTATAGCCAAGGATCATGTCCAATAACAACTCCTCCATAAAGGTTTGATATTGAAGTCACCATGTTGATAGTTAAGAAAAAGGATTTATTCACATATATTTACAGTGAATTGTACATATATGCAGAGTCCGATTTAATGAGTGCAGTTTTTCTTCCCACATAGCAATTCCCACAATCAAGATGTTATCTGTCATACCCCAAAGTTTACTCTAGATTAGCTTAGATCCTCCATTCCAGTCCCCACATTCCCCGTCTTTCAAACAGCACTAGTTTACTCTATATCATTACGCACTAGTTTACCCTTTTTAGAATTTTATGTAAATAGAATTATATAATTTGTGCTCTTTTGATCTGGCATCCATTAATTAGTATGTTTATTTAGGTTTATCAACACCATGGCATGTTTCCAAGTTTTCTTTCTTTTACTTCCGTCTAGTATTTCAAACTATCGATATATCACAGCTGGCATATTCATTCATTTATTAGTGAATATTTGGTTATATCTTGTTTTAAGGTATTAAAAAAAAACTGTGCTCTTTTCCTGAGTTTTGCATATTATTAATGTTGTGGAAGATCTTGCCATGTGTTTCATTTGCATCTATGGGCCTTCTTCAGGGAAGTATTTATTCACATCATTTGTTCAGTTTTTAATAAAATTGTTATTTATTACTGATTTTGGGGAGTTCTCATATTTTCTAAGCACAAGTCCTTTTTCAGACATATATTTTGCAAACATTTTCAATTTAGGTGTGTTCGAGGTTTCTATTCTCTTCTGAGCATCTTTTGAGGAAAGGTGCTTTGAATTTTTATGAATTTCAGCTGTCAATTTTTTCCTTTAAGACACATAGGTATGTGATCATGTCCTAGAAGTTTATACTAAATTGAGAATGAATATGTTTCTCCTGTGTTTTCTTCTGCACATACTTTTTTTTTTTTTTTAGTTTTATGTTTTAAATTTAGATCTATGATCTGTTCTAAACTAGTTTTGGTTTTATGAGGTACAGAGTAAAGTTCTACTTTTTGCACATAGGTATCTAATTGTTCCAGCAGCTTTTATCAAAAGATTATCCATTCAATTGCCTTTATATTTTTATAGAATATAAATTTACCAAACATAAGTAGATATGTTTCTGCATTCTCTGTTCTATTCCATTGACCTTTTTGTCTATATTATCTTTCAATACAATCCTTTTGCTTTAAAAAAGAAAGAAATATTAGTTTTGTACATTGCCTTTGTTCTACCTTGCTGATTCACTTGTAGTTGATATATTTTCTTTTCCAATTTGGAACTCTTTTATATTTCAATCACTTTGTTACCATTTCCACTGCTCTTCTTTCTTCCTTGTAGATACAGATTTCCTTTCCTTTCCTCTTTTTTTTTTTTTTTTTTTAAAGACAGCTTCACTTAGTTGCCCTCAGTACAGTGCATGACATCATAGCTCACAGCAACCTCAAACTCTTGGGCTCAACTGATTCTCTTGCCTCACCCTCCCGCCAGAGTCTCGCTCTTGTTCAGGCTGGTCTCAAACTCCTGAGTTCAAGAAATCTACCTGCCTTGGCGTCTTTTCATATTATTTTACTTCTTTCTGAAGTATTTTAACATTTCTTGTAGATTAAGAGAATGCTCAAAAAATAACTTTTTATTATCTCATCTTGAAAGACAATATCTGCAAGTTTAGACGCTGTGACTTTAGTATTCAGGTGCTTTAGTACAGCATCTTTTTTAGCACTTTAAAGATGTTTCTCCATTGTCATCTAATTTGCTTCTTTTCCAGTGAAAATTCTGCCAGCCTCATTATCTTTCTTTGTGCAAACTATGTTTTAGAAACCTGTGCCAACCAGCTTTTTGTCATTAATTGCTTTTAGAATTTTTTCTTTACTAGTAAAATTACTAGTTTTGAGTAATTTTATTTAGATGTATTTGTGTTTGGACTCCATTGATTTTTCTTGCATGTGTGGCTTCATTATTTTTATCAGATAGAATAAAAGTTTGGCTATCATTTCCTCAAATATATTTTGCATTCTTCTTCTTCAGAAATTCCTATTATCTGTATGTTAGGCTGCCTGAAGATGTTCCATGCTTCACAAATGCTCCATTCACCTTTTAAAAATTCATTTTTCTCTGTTTAATTTCTAATTATTTCTATTGTTATGTCTTACAGTTTATTAATCTTTTCTTCTGTATATTATATTCTAACATTGAGCCAACTAAGTATATTTTCCTACTTTCACATTTTTGTTTTCATTTCTAAAAGTTCTATTTGAGACTTTTTATGTGTTCATATCTTTTAAGTAAGTTAAATAAATATTTTAATGCTCTTAAATACTAAATCTAATCTCTGTCGATTTTAGCCAGATTTTGTTGAATCACTTTTCTCCTTATGTATTGTATCTTCCAGGCACTAGACATGATGGATAATGTTTTGTTTTGTTCCAAACATCATTAATTTTACATTGTTGGATGCTGGATTATTTTAATGCTATAAACATTCTTGAGGTTTCTTCTGGGATAAATTGAAGTTACTTGGCAATTGACAGTTTTTAATCTTCCTTTTGAGATTCTTTCTTTCTTTCTTTCTTTCTTTCTTTCTTTCTTTCTTTCTTTCTTTCTTTCTTTTCTTTCTTTTTTCTTTTCTTTTCTTTCTTTCTTTCTTTTTTTTTTTTGTTGTGTTTTTTGAGACAGAGTCCCACCCTATGCCCTGAGCAGAGTGCAATGGCATCATAGCTCACTGCAACCTAAGACTGGGGCTGTGGGCATCTGGCTGCCTTAACCTCCAGAAGATGCTGGGATTACAGGTGCTTGCTGCAGTGCCCAGCTAGGTTTTCATTTTTTAGGAGACGTATGTCTCACTCTGGCTCAGGCAAGTCTCAAACTCCTGAGCTCAAGCAATTCTCCTTCCTCAGCCTCCCACAGTCCTGGGATTACAAGCATGAGACACTGTGCCCCACTTTTTTTGAGATTTTTCAAGCAGTGCTTGAACTACACTCAATTGATAACTGATTATTCTCCATCAATGAGTCAAGAATTTTCCCTGTATTCTGCAGATTGTTTTAAGACTATTTGGGCTCTCTGGGGTAGCTAATAGATACAGGAACTACCCCTTATTCTGTCATAATGCTGTGTACTGTCATGATAATACTGGAAATTCTTTTTCCAGTTTTGGATAGTTTCATCACAAAAATTGGCTTATCAGTACTATACTAATATTTTAGAGAAAACTCATAGAGGTCTCCAGAGTTCTGTCTCTGTAGATTTCTCCTCTACTTACTGTTTTCTTTCAATTCTAAACACTTTGGTCTCCCTTGACTCTCAGCTCTGTCTCTTAAATCCAGGGAGTGGTCAAGTTCTGTTGAGAATTCCTCTTTCTGCACTAAGATTTCAAAATCCCCTAAAAGCAGTAAGGTATAACAAATCTACAATTTAGCTGATATAGCTCATATTTCAGACATTAGCATCCTTCTTTTTTCATTTCTTATATATTTAGTTTTGTGTGTCTGTTTTCAGAGCCTAGAAAGATAAATGTAGTTCCAATTTTCCATGTTGGCCAGGAGTGGAAATCTATGTTGTCTGTTTATAATTGTCCCTTTTGCTATGGAGCTTATTATTTTATCTCAGAAAAGAAAAAAAATATTTTATTTGGGTACTTTACCATAAAATGCCATAATAAAATGTTAGAATCACCAATTCATCACCAATTCACCTCATTTGATTAATGTTGTGGACAAGCCCCAAACTACACTGTGAGTTCTTTCCAAGTGACTGGCAGAGATGGGGGGGAAATGAAGAGTCAAGACCTAAGAAGGAAGTTTAAAGAAGCTGGGCCAGGAGACTTTCCACCTCCAAGAGTGAGGACAAGAAGAAAGCCCCTTACTCTGGGCAAGCTCCATTTTTACTACACACATCAGTGTTTTAATCATCAATCTAACAGGGGAAGGCTAAACTCTTATGTCATAGTTCTCGCTGGGCTTGCATTGCTAACCAAACCATTTCTGTAACTAAGTACCTTAATTGGACTGATTTACTTCTTTCTTTTATTATTCTAAATTATTTATGATCTTAACATGAACAGAGCATGGGACAGGGAACACAGTCCAGAAGCAGGATGTCAAAGAAGACCCTAGTCAGACCCTAGTCAGACCCTGCACACAAATCTCAAGTGTGGGATTAAACTCACAGGAAGACTTGTGGGCAGCCAACCTGGTGGTGCTGCCAATACCAAGACGACAGAAGAAAGGAGATATTTTTCTGTCTTCCTGAGAGACCTTTACTCTCTTAATGAGGTTTAGGTGCCTACCCCTAATGAGGGCAGTGAGCCTTGTTTCTCAGTGCTCAGTGACCTCTGAGCCCTGTCGCACTGGGGTAGGGGTGAAACTATGGCATGACAGTCTGCTCGAAAACCCCAGGCTTCAGGCTGTCACACTTTGCAACAGATTGTGGGTTTCTCTGATCCACTTCTCTCCTGTATCTGTTCCCTTTTGCCCATCATCTTCAGTTATTTTCTTACTTTCTAACTTACTTATAATGAACAATTGAAAAATGGTTTTAAGCTTATTTAAATCATTATTTCTAGCAATACAGGCACATCAAGATATGACTCTTCCCTTAAGTACCCACATGTCCACCTGCAGATTAATACACATTTTTATGTCTGCATCAAAATATCTCATGTACAGTATAAATATATACAACTGTTATGTACCCATGCTAATGTTAAAAAACTGAAAAATCAAATACTTTTATTTTTTAATTAACACCTACTTCTTGTTGCACAGCTCTGCCAGTATCTTTTCACAACACCACTACTTAACAGAGTGTTAGTTTTGTGTGTCTGTTTGTGTGTGACTTCCTTCAGTTATGGGTCTTCATCACCTTATGATATTTTCAGTATGTCATATCTGGGGCACATAAAATCATTTCATTTGTACATCTTAGGTAGGGGAGGAAATTTTAGTAAAGTAACTAAAAAATAAAACTTTAATCTCCAGTTGACTGAGAAATCCAAAATCTTGATTTTGTACACATAAACATGTATGTTAGCATGTGACTCTAATTCTACTCCAGATTTTGTGATAAGAAGTATTTTCACATATTTCTTTCTACCTTCGCTTAGGAGGTATTCAAATGATTACTCTGATGAATTACATAGTTATTATAGCTGATTAATTAGAGTAAGAAGGTAATTACTCTAGCTGATTATTTTCAACTGGAGAAATGTTTACACCCAGAAGTATTTGCTAAGGAATCCAGGAGATAGTTACTAATATGCAAATGTTCAATTTTAAGAAATTATGACTAATTTCTAATGGGATTATTTTATGTCACTGACAAGTCTTAGATCCTGAATATGAGTACAAGTTCTATAAATTCTGTAATCTGTAAAAAAAAAAAATCACAACTTATCAACATAAAACCATCATCAGAGTAATCATTTGAATACCTCCTAAGAGAAGGTAGAAAGAAATAGGTAAAATTATTTTCTGTCACAGAAAACTTAAAAAAAAAAATACAAAAAACAGAGACTCACCCTGTTGCCCTGGGTAAAGTGTATGGCATCATCATAGTTCACAGCAACCTCAAAGTCTTGGACTCAATCGACTACTTTGCATCAGCCTACCATGTAGGTCGGACCATTGGCACCTACCACAATGCCCAGCTAATTCTTATATTTTTAGTAGAGTTGGGATCTCATGCTTGTTCTTGCTCATCTCCTCCACGCTCCTTAGCATATCAGACTTCACACATTTACAGCCATGAACCACTGTACCTGGCCCTTAAAAACATATGGTCAAACTAATCTAATTCTTATTTGGGAAGTGTAAGATTTTACTTGCATTTTGTTTTATCCTGTGCCACATCGAATGTTTTATTTTATATAATTTCTTATAAAACACTATTTCAAATCTAAGAATTAATTTATATTGCACTCTTGGTGATCAGCCCATGCATATCTTTTTATTTCTTTCTCTTTCACAGACAAGAGTTGAGGGATAGTCTATAGCAAATTAAAAATATAATACCTAGACAATAATCTTCAGTTTCTTGTTTTGGGTATATAAAATAATTAATGCAAATACATCTAATACATGGTAGAAAGTGATTTCTGGACATGCAAAGCTTAATTTCTTAAGTAAATAATATTTAAGATTTTTTTTAATATTTTGTATCTAAATACAATATACTTTATAACACCAAAGTTTCTGTACTTTAATGATTATATTTATGCTATTGGTTCAACACTCGCTTTGTATAAATACTTCTTTAGAAACATCAAGAATAATTTTCCTATGCTCCATTTTCCAAAGCAATATTTTAAAATGGAAATTTGGGATAAAGTTGGAATACATTTAGAGCAGAACAAACAAATTTAACTATCTAAATGAACCATGGGGATAAATTTATTAGAAGTAGGATAATATAAAAAGAATAGAAAGGGACTGATAATTTTTTTGAGCAGCTTTGTTTTTGAGATGAGTCTTGGACATGAAAATGCTCTGAAGAAATCTGTTTCAAATTTTAACTCCTGCACTTCATCCATGTTAATAATCATAAAGTACAACTGGATTTTAATCTTTATGTAGATTTATTCAATTGGGATGTTTTAAAAACATTACTAAGTAGATCGTCTTGAATTAAAAACACAAAAAATTAAAATATATGTATTCTATGTTTAATCATATTTTGTGATTTTACTCATTTATGCACAAGA
Organism: Nycticebus coucang; assembly: GCF_027406575.1. Taxonomy (NCBI): domain Eukaryota; kingdom Metazoa; phylum Chordata; class Mammalia; order Primates; family Lorisidae; genus Nycticebus; species Nycticebus coucang. Next base: position 58,107,631 of record NC_069780.1, on the reverse strand, counting down.
AAAGGTAAAATATTTACAAAAAGCCAAATTACGTTATGTTATATAACTGAGTTTACAAATTTATTTTTGCATGTTTTATAGAAATATGCAAACAATTGAAAGATCATAAATATAGAGGTTAATTAAATTTACCAAACAGAATGCACTTATATATTCAGCATCAAAATCAAGAATCATAATATTCCTAAACACTCCAGCTGTCTATTTTTTTTTTTTTGGTTAGAGACAGAGTTTCACTTTATTGCCCACGGTAGAGTGCTATGGCGTCACAGCTCACAGCAACCTCCAACTCCTGTGCTTAGGTGATTCCCTGGCCTCAGCCTCCCCACTAGGTGGGATTATAGGCACCCGTCACAATCCCTAGCTATTTTTTTGTTGCAGTTTGACCGGGGCCAAGTTTGAACCCACCACCCTCGGTATATGGGGTTGGCTCCCTGCCCACTGAGCCTCAGGCACCACCCCACCAGCTGTCTCCTTTTTGCTACCTCTTATTTTCTATCACCCCTCTACTCCCAAGAGTAAACGATATGATTACCATATTAGATGATCTAATGTATTTGATGTTTCTAATCACTTTTGCTTAGCATTATAATTGTGGGATTTATCTGTATTTCTCCCTTTGGTAGATGACAAATCGTTCTTGCTACATAGTGTTATAATGTGTTAATATACCACAATGCATTTAGACATCTATCTGTGGTAGATTTCAGAATTTCTTAGATTTTAGCTCTTACTACAGCTGTGAACAAACTAGTTCATGCATTTTGATAGATGTTTGTAATGTTTCTCCCAGTATATTACTTAGGATTAAAATTATAGTAGATTTAAGAAATAAATTGCTTTGCAAGAAATTAAATGAGAAAGAAAAGCATTTCATTTGCTCATGCATTTACCATTTCAAGCGCTTTTCCTTTCTGTGTGTCTCCACCTGATATTATCCTTCAGCATAAAGAAGAACTTCTTTTAACACTTTTGGTGCAGGTATATTGATGATGCATTCTCTACCCTTTTTGTAAGCCTGAAAAAATTTTACTTAGGCTAAAATTTTAAAAGATATTTTCATTAGGTATAAAACTTCAGTTTGACAGCTATTTTTTTTTTCTTGTGGAAACGAAAAAAAAAATCATCTTCTCATCATGTTCCGATTTGCAACGCAGCTGTAGAGAAATCTGAACCTTGCTTATCTATGTCCTTGTGTTTTATCTCCCGGCTGTTTTAAGATTTTTCTTGATCACTGGTTTTCAGCAGTTTGATTCTATTGAATTCTATCATTATTCGTTTTTCTTTTTTGTATATTTTATCATGTTCACTAGTATTTTAGACCCATGGCTTTATAATTTTAACAAAATTTGGAAAAAACTTTAGCTATTATTTTTTCAAATAATGTTATGTCTCATTCTTCCTGTGACTTCTAAAACCATTACACTAACCTGTTTGATATTTTTTCCAGAGAGCTCAAATCTCTCTTCATTATTTACCAGGATTGCTTTTTCTTTTCCTCTGTGTTGTTCAGAATGAAAATCTTTATTGCTAGAACACTAAAAACAATCATTTAAAATAAATGAAGGAAGGGGAAGAAGAGCAAAAGACAAACAGTGTATTATACACATAGAAAGCAAAGAAAGAAAGAAGATTATATTATAGTGTTAAATCCATCCATGAAAATTACTACATTCAATTGGCAGGAGCTAATTAAAACATGGACTGGGATCGAATTAAACAAAACATGATACAGCTGATGCTATTTAAGAGAAATTTTAAGCATAAAATCTCCAAAATGTTAAAAGTCTGGCAAATGATATATCATAAAAGCTATAAACACAGAATAGGTGTACTATGGTTATATGCCAGTATAAAACACATTCTTGAAAGCAAGTTATATAAATAGGATATAAATAAAGAGACATTTCAAAATACTATAATGTTGTCATGATGAATCAAAAGCGATCCTAAATATGTAAGAATCTAATGATAGAACTTCAAAACACATCAAAGAAAACTAATATGTAAGTCACAGTCATAGTCGAAGATTTTACTACTTTCTGTTATTGAGGGAAGAAATAGAACACAATCTGTAGCGATGTAGATAGTTAAAAACAACACTATCAAATAACTTGATACAATTGACTTACATAGAACATTTAACATTTACCAAAGGCACAATAGCTGAATTTCACAGGGAGCTTTCACAAATGCTGAGACATTAAATGAGAATTAATAAGTTTCAGTGATTGACATTGTATGGAATGTGTATGCCCTTTAATCAAGCTGTATTAAATTATAAGTAAGTCATAACAAGATATAATAAAACAAGTGAGAATTCTTATGAAAGTGACAGTGTAGAATAGTAATATGTTGCTAACTGTATTCAAATTAAATAGATCATATTTGCAAGTGTTAATATGAAGATTTAAGATTCACGTGTTAGCCCTTCATCTCTCTTGTTCCTAGTCCATTGTTTTGGTTTGATTATATTTTACACATTATTAATATTATAATTGATTATTACAAGCTATGTTTTATTAAAGTTGATCAGGATTTTCTTTTCCTGCCCTGTAGGTATTTTCAACTTTTCACTGTGTTTGGTGGTTTCACCAAATTTAGTATGTTATTTTACACTTTGTTTTTATTATCACAGCCTGTGTACCCCCTTTGAGTTTTTTAATTTAGTGATTTTAACTTCTGACTTACTCTTTTATCCTTTATAATTGTCTTCCCTCTCAATCTATAAATGTTTTTCCTTGAATGATTTGATAATTGACTCTTATTTAAGCCGTGGTAGTTACCTTTAAAATCTGAATACAAGGACATTTTCTCCACTGGAGTAGTAGTTAGATAAAATGTCATAACTTGCATAAGTTAGATAAAAATGTCAAAAATTGTACTTAATAAAATGTATGAAACTGTAAACTTCAATATGTGTTTGCTATATACAAAATATATGTATTCAATAAAATGAGTTTTAGAAATGAATGCATATTACTCTGTGAGAGGAATAATGATTTATGTTGGGAGATGTATTAATCTATTCAGTATAAATAAGCTAAGAATAGTTACTCAACATTTATTGGCATAGTAGTTTGTCCCATGCATTTTTATATAAATTATAAACATTGATTAATTCTCATTCAAATCATAGACATGTTATCTCATAATTTATGCTTTACCTGCAGTTAATCATATGAAGCCATTTCCCACATCCAGTTGTTACAGCAAGAAGGCCTCTACAATGACAATGGCTCCCAGAACTGAAGATATTACTGACCCTCGTGCAAGCGTTACTTGCACTTGCAAAGTTAGCAATATTTTGTAGTGAAAGTATATCTTATTTTGCAAGAAAGGCATGGTACCATCATAGTGTAAGCAAGAATTAATTTGCATCTCAAAATTTCTAAGTTACCAATAGTCCTAAAACATTTAACTTGACATTGGTAATACCTTTCATTGGAGAAACTAGCACGAATGTGTCACAATCCTTTTATACAACCACAGACTTTGGATTAAGTCTGGACATTTAAAAGCTAACAAAGATCCTTGATTTTTAAAATTTTTTTTCTGAAAATAATATTTAAACACAGAAGCATCATAAATAAATATACATAATAAATACATGCAACATATGTAATATACATATATGCACTATGCATTATTGCGAGAGAGAAGGGGACGGAGAAAGTCATGCACTCTGAAGTGTTTGCTGCCAGCAGTGTTTGGTAGCATCACCTAGTAACTCAATAAGATGTGTTGTCACCAAGCTACAATTGAATTATTTTTACCAAACAAGGCCAGTGGATCTTGTTGATGTCTATAGAGATAATCAGTTACCCTTTAAGTACCACTATCATTTCATTTACCATATTGGATTGAAATTGTACCTTTATGCTTCTCTTGCTTCTATTACTCTGTGAATTCAAATTTAGGGGGATATTTTTATCTTAGCAATCCCAGAGCAAGTCACAACATCGAGTACCTGCAGTATTCAATAAATGCTGTTCAACTGAACTAAATCTCATATAAAACCAAATTGCCTTGGGGAAATCATGCTTCATTTGAGATTATTTTTTCAGAACAAAAATTTACATCACCAGCTTATGTCATCCTATGCACACATTAGTATGACTTGCTGATTTTCAACTAAATTACATAATTTTCACTATGACACATTTTTATGATGTTTCTATGTATTGATTTCAGACACTAACAAATGTATAAAAATACATCAACTTAATGGATTTTCATCAATTTCTTTAATATAGTATAAACATATAAATAGGTAGTAGGAGAAGTAATGTGTTAGCATATGAAAGAAGGCTAACTCTGACATGTGCCACGCTGGAAAATTCAAAGGCAGTTGTCAAGCAGAAACTGGGAGGACATTCCATGGTACTTCCTACTTGGGCTGCAGACACGAAGAAGATAGTTAAAGAGATCTTTAAAAACTGGATATTTTAGCAGAAACATATAATAGGCAGAGAAAACTAAATTGTAGCAGAAAAATTAGAGAACAATTGTTGTGAGGTATACCTTTTTTGGCAATTAATTGCACCAAGTGCCCCAAAGTGCTGAACATACCACAGGTTACTATTACTTTTTTTGAATAAAGTATTCAATCAAAGATATAAAAAACTTGACTTAGTTTAGAATAAGAATTCTCTTATCTTGACAAGTTTAGATACAAGAGATTATATACAAATAAAAACAAATAATTAGTAAAATTATTTCCTTACAAAATGTTTACTGAATCAAATAGCAGAAATGACATTTATTTATGAAAGTACCTTATAGAGATGATCTTTGATTTTTCAGTCTTTCAGTTATCAATATCTTAACTTTGACCTACCTGTTAACTGATGGCAGAAACAAGTTAGATATTAATAGTAACAGAAATATTTTGTGTCAAAGTTTTCAGGAAAGGAATGGAAAGAAATTTAAAAGAATATTTTCCCATCATTCTTACATGTTACTTTTGCTTAAATGCTTCTTCAGGCTTCAATCAAGACAAGTATGATTTTTATTTTTTTTGTTCGCCTGAAATGAATAGTCATCAATATTTCAAATCACACTCAATTTATAGTTTATAAGATTAAAATAAATAATTAAAATAAATAAAAATAGAAACATTAAACTGAGAGTAAAATGATTATTGTAGAAATTGGCAAGAGTTTGTTGAACAGTGTTTATTTGGTAATTTGATCTTAGTGCTACAAATTTCACCAGCAAACTTTTTCCTGTCCATCAATTCAGTTATAAGATTGGTCACACTGTCAGTGATAACTACACATACCTGTGCTTCTTTAATGAGAGTCGTAGCTTACACTGATGCCCATTGCCATAATATATACAGACTGTACGTAGATATATTTAACTCTATCGCACATTCATACACTTGTTATTTTACTACATCATTATATATTTTACCTACTTATAAGAACTGTTTATCATTAGAAATGCATTAAGTATAATAAAATATATAGCAGATAAATGAACCATCTTATACATATCTAGATAACACTTCACTTGTTATTGATATACAGACAAATAAGTGATTTACCCAAGAATAAATGTAACACAAGAGAAAAATTCTCTGTTTCTTGGACAGTCCAAATGGTCACTGAATTTTGGAAAATCCCAAATAAACTACCATTCAGAAAAAGTATTTATTACTTATACAACACATTAAAAGCTTGGAGGATAATATTTTTGCTAACAAAGAACTACCCTTTCCTATTAGAGATTATGTTTGCATTTTAATATTTCATACAAAAATCTACTCATAAACCAATGAGGAAAAAGAAGAAGAAAGCTAAAGAAAAATGGCAGAGATCTACTTTTGAAAGTAAAATATTTTTACATAAACATAATTAGAAAAAGAAGTGGAAATCTGTATGTTATTTCAGATGATTGCATATATTTGTATAGTATTAGGGGGAAAGTGTATCAGAGCTTCATTTTGCCAGTTACTGATAAGTTTAGATTCAGAGGAAGCATCTGCACAGAGACAATGTTATTGTTGGGGAAAATGCCTTTTGAAATTGAACTACAAGGTAAATAGTTACATATTTTGAAAAAAATTTGAATTTTTAATAATCTATGTGTAAACACCCATAAAACTTCACTATGAATAAAATGAAATCTACAAATACTTATTTTTTTAAAATATTGCAATACTTATTTTGTTATATAAACTCCTTAAAATACAAACAGGCACAATTGGAGATATGATATAGCAGAGAAATTAATCATCTTATACATGGACGGATATCACTTCACTTGTTATTAAAATACAAAGAAATAAGTAATGGTCACTGAATTTTGCAACATCTCCAATAAATTGAATAATTGATTGCATAATTTGGAACATCCATATCTTCTGGTTGTAAGAAAGAAATCTTTGCAAATAATGTAAATCTAAAGGAAAGGCATTAAATATATAAATAAATAAAAACAGACTATTGAGAATGATTTCATATTGATAACCTGTACTTTAAAATTATTCTGTAATAGAACAACTGTACACAGAAAACAAAAATATTTCCAATTATTCAAATTGTTGTCTTCGAATATTATGTTGAGAAGATTATTAGGCAACTGCTAGACGATTCTGGAAAGCTGCTATCAGAGGAAAAGATGTGCTGTTATTTGATGTGATTACTATATTTCATACTTACAAATGCACAGTAATTTCCTTTTTGGAAAATTTCACATTGATATGAGGGTACAAACAATTAAGTTAAATGTTTGCATTTGTTTGATGAGGTCCCTGTTGTAGCTTTGCCCCTCACCCAGAAGGAGTGCCGGGTACTCTTACTCTGTGCCCATTAGGTGGGAGCACATCAATGTCCCTTCACTCCTCCCCTCTTCCTCTGTACCCTGACACCCCTCCTCCAACGTGAATTAAATTGAGTTTTTCTCTTGTATTGGTGTTTAGTTTGTCTACTTCTTCTTCTTCTTCTTCTTATTATTATTATTTGAGACAGAGTCTCACTATGTCCCACTTGGTAGAGTGCCGTGGGGTAACAGCTCATAGTAACCTCAAACTCTTGGACTCAAGCAATTAACCTGCCTCAGTCTTCCAAGTAGCTGGGACCACAGGCTCCTGCCACAATGCCCAGCTATTTTTTGTTGCAGTTGTCATTGTTGTTTTAGCTGGCCTGGGCTGGGTTCGAACTCGTCAACCTCAGTGTATGTGGCTGGCACTATAACCACTGTGCTACAGCGTTAAGCCTACTGCTTCATATTAGTATTGAATATATTGAACATTTGTTTTTCCATTTTTGTGATACTTTACTAAAGAGAATATTCTCCAACTCCATCCAGGTTAAGACAAAAGATCTAAAGTCTCTATCTTTTTGTGGCTGAATAGTACTCCATGGTATATAGATACACCAAAGTTTATTTTTCCATTCATGGGATGATGAGTATTTGGGTTAATTCCACATCTTGGTGATTATAAATTGATCTGTGATAAACAATCTAGTGCAAATGTCATTAAGATAAAATTATTTTTTTTTCTTCTGGGTATATACCTACTAATGGGATTGCAGGGTCAAATTGGTGGTCTAATTTGAGTTCTTCTAGAATTCCCCACACTTAGTTCCAAAAAGGAAACATTAGCTTGGAATCACACCAACAGTGTACAAATGTTTTCTGTCTAAAACCATACTAGTATCTGCAGTTTTGGGACATTGTAATTTGAGGGCTATTCTCTCTGGGGTTAGTAGAGACAGGGTCTTGTTTCTGCCTCAGGCTGGTCTCCAACTCATGATCCACCCACTTTGGCCTCCTAGAGTACTAGGATTACAGGCATGAGCCATTGCGCCCAGCTTCATAGTGCTTTTGATTTGCATTTCTCTGATGATTAGGGACACTGAACATTTTTTCATATGTATGATGGCTATTTGTCTATCTTCTTCAGAGACAATTATATTTGTGTTTCTTGCCCAATGATAGATGTGATTATTTGGTCTTTTATGTTGACTAATTTGAATTCTCTGTAGATTCCAGTTATCAACTCTTTGTCTCATTTATAATATGTGAATATCTTTTCCCTCTCTAAAGAATCTTTATTTGTTTCAACTGTTGTGTCCATAGCTGTGCAGAAGCTTTTTAGCTTAAGTCCAATTTGTTTATTTTTGTTGTTGTTGTTGCGATTGCCAGTGGTGTGTTCTTCATAATCTTTTCCCAGGCTGATATCATCCATCAGTTTTCCTGGTAATGACTATTGATGCAAAATACTAAAAAAAAAAAAAAAAAATTCTAGCAAATAGAATACAACTACACATTAAAAAATAAATACTTTACAATCAAGTAGGCTTTATCCCAGGGATACAAGGTTGGTTTAACATACACAAATGCATAAGTTTAATTCTCCACATAAATAGAAGGAGAAAAAAGACCATATGATTCCCTCAACAGATGCAAAAAGAGCATTTTGCCAAAATTCAGCATCCTTTCCTAACAAGAATTCTTAAGAAAATAGTCTTTGGGGTGGGACACAATTATAAGAGGGTCCAATCTAACAAAAGCAATCAATGTAACCTGGTTCTGTGTAGCCTCAATGAATCCCCAACAATTAAAAAAAAAATAGTCGTTGACGGCACATTTCTTAAATTGGTAGAAGCCATCTATAACAAACCCATAGCCAAAATAATGCTAAATGGAGCAGAACTGACAGCATTTCTACTTAGAACTAGAATCAGACAAGGATGTCCTCTTCACCACAACTATTCATCACAGTGCTGGAAGGTCTAGACAATGCAGTCAGGCAAGAGAAGGATATTAAGGTCATTCAGATGGAAGCAGAAGAGATCAAACTATCACTCTTTGCCAATGACATAATCTTAGACTAGAAAACTCCAGAGAGTCAACCAAGTTAACCACAAGACTCCTGAAAGTGATCAAGAAATACCATAGTGTCTCAGGGTATAAAATCAAGGTCCAGAATCAGTAAGTAGCCTTTGAATATGCCAATAATAGACAAATTGAGAAGCAAATTAAGGACACAATGCTCTTCATAGTAGCTTCAAAGAAAATGAAATACTTTGAAAATACCTAACAAAGGAAGTGAAGGATCTCTCCAGAGAAAATTATGAAACCCTAAGAAAAGAAATAGCAAAATACATTAACAAATAGAAGAATGTAACACTCTCTTGTCTGGGAAGGGTCAGCAGTGTGAAAATGTTTATACTTACCTAAAGCAATCCACAGATTTATTGAAATCCCCATTAAATTACCAACATCATATTTAAACAAACTGAAAAAATAGTGCTTTGTTTTCTATGGAACCAGAAAAAAGCTATATAGCCAAAATAATTATTGGAAATATAAACAAAGCTGGAGGCGTCACTCTACCAGACTTCAGGTTATGTTACAAGTCCACAGTGATCAAAACAGTATGGTATGAGCACAAAAATGGAGACATAGAATTAATAGAAGTGGAATTAATAGAAAACCAAGAGATGAAACCAGTCTCTCATCACCATCTGATCTTCAATATACCAAACAACATCGTACAGGGGGGAAAAGACCCCCTTATTCAATACATGGTTGCTGGTATGTAAAAGACTGAAGCTGAACCCACAGTAATTTCTGAAGGGAATTTGTGAGATTTCCATATTTTCTTTTTCTTTTTTTTCCAGTTTTTGGCCAGGGCTGAGCTTGAACCTGCCACCTCCAGTATATGGGGCTGGCGCCCTACTCCTTTGAGCCACAGGTGCTGCCCAAGATTTCCATATCTTCTATTTCTAATATACTCTTAAGTCATGTTGGCATGTTTCTGAAATATTTTTTCTTTTTTCAAAGTTTAATTCATTTTATTTTAAACATATTTTGATGATGTAAAGAGTTTCATTGGACTTCTGGATGGGTTTGTGATAAAGAAAATATTCTCCCACCAATAGAGGCAGAGAATAAAATATACAGGCCACTGGCTAATTTTACATCACACTAAATTGAGAAGAAAAGGAAGTGAATAGAAACAGACTTTGTGGTTGGTCATATTTTGGATTATCACTATTACAGCAACAGATATACTTGATTAAACATATTAAATAATCTATCCTAAGTTTCAGATAATTCTTTTTCATTTAATCCTTTATTCAACTTTATAATCATCCCATCCTATCTGCCTGTTTTCATTTATTAATTTATTGAGCCAGTGTTTAATAGTAACTATGGTGCTCAGGCATTTCTCTCAGTTATGGGGATAGGGTGGCATACAATTTTAACAAAATCCCTTTCCTTGTGAAACTTTAGAAAAAAGAACTCAATATTATTGAGTCAAAAGAAATATATAAAATATTTCAGAATAGTTATAATTGCTATACAGAAAAATTAATCGAATGAAGGTTAATAAATGATCTAGATAAGAAAAATACTTAGAGTTAATATTCTAATTAAAATTATGAGCCCTGAAGAAAAAGAGACTATCAGTTATACATAAATTTTGGGGAAGACCATTTTAGACATTAGGAAGTGCACAGGCTCTATAAAATCAAGTCTTAAGTGTTCTACAGAAATAGCAAAAAGATATTACATCTGATTAAATGAGCAGTGGGAAGAATGGTAGAAGTTAGGTCAAACAACAGAAGATGGTAAAAACTGTAATGAAGAAATGCATTTTATTGTAAAGTGCAAGAGATGTGATCAGGAGAATCAAATAATCTCGTGTTTCAAAATGAAGATGATGTGTAAAAATAGACTGTATAAAGTCAAGATTGAAAGCAAGGAAAGACATTTGAAAGCTATCACAGCACTCACAAGAGCTAAGCAAAACTGGTGATTAGCAAAAGTAGTGTTACAGTAAATCATGAACAGTCATTCTATTTGGGATGTTTTTAAAGTCATGCAGAACAGATTTGGAGTGTGGTGTAAGAGAAGGCGAGAAAATAAGAATGACTTAATGTTCTGTACAGTCCAATTAACCATGTTAGCACTATCTTATGAAGAATCAGAGAATTAGGTTGAAAAAGAGTCAAAATTTATCGTAAGACACTTATTTCAAATCTTATTTCCAATGTTCGATGAACATTTATTCATTAGAATGTGGATGTCACTAGTGATAGGATGTAAGTCTGAAAGTCATTAGTTTGTCAATAGTATCAAAGCCAATGGACGGGATCAGATCAGGCACCTTCAACGTGTGCATGCAGGGAGAATTGATTTTGGATACTTTCATAGGCAGAGACATTTAATGAAAGGAATAAGCTTAACTAAAACAAGACACAGAAGAGTGGATTTAAAAAATGAGAGAACCTTGGTACGTTGGTGTTGCAGTGAGAAATATTTTTAAGAAGAGTTTACATTCTGCCAAAAGTTGTAAAGGAATTGAAAACATTGAAAAGCAGAACTTGTATATTGAAAAGTAAAAATGGTAAATTTGGTAAAATGGAGGGTATTGGTATTATACCAAGATTAATTTTAGTAAAACATCAGGGTTTGAAACCTGTCTAAAATGCTTTTAATACAAATTAAAAGAAGAGTAAGTAGAAATAGTTTATAAGAAAACACTTTCCATAAATAGATAAATAGATAAATAAATAAGATAGAGCAGACAATTGGATTGATGCTGGAGGGTTATAATGTAATTGTGATGCTAGAACCAGTAGTATGAGCCAAACACTCCTGTGCGTGAAAGCTGCCCTGTATTACCAAGGTTCAGAACCCCAGAAAGACTGGGCCATCATTTTCAAAAGTCTGCCTTTGAGAAACTTTCACAGAGTTTTTAGACCCTCCCCACAAGTTACTATCTTTAGCTATACCTCATTCAGCCTTCTAATCTGTAGATGAGAGACTCAGTGTTTTTTTATTTCCCCAAGCTGTACATCTGATGTTTTTCTTCAGCTCAGGGTCATGATGGCCCTGATGTTGGTGATGAAGGAACCCAGGGAGGAGTGGTGGACCTGACTGATCAATCACTGTAACTTTTACAAATCATTAAGCAACTTTTACAGCTAAGTGTGTGTGTGAGAGAGAGAGAGTTGTGATGTTTCTCTTCTTGCAACAAGATAACATGGGGTGAAGAGAGAGTAAAATTTGCTAACTCAAGATAAAGATAGAATACTTCATGAAGGAAGTACTTGAATAGGGCAAGAAACGACATGTTCCAGTGGACAAGGAGGTTGTTAGATCTCAGATTGGAGGAAAGCGAGCTAATCTACTGTAGCAAGACAGAAAGCAGTGTGTATTTGTTGGGGGTTGGGGGGAGGCATAAATGTGCAGAGGGTGGCAGATTTGTCAGTGGGCATATTAGGAAATTCCCTTCTAAATCCTTTTATTTTGTCAGTAAAATCAAGGGAATTTCTATAAGAGTCAGGAGGAAAGTAAACATATCTTGGAGGTTTGAGGTGAGTGCAAATGGGAGAGCTAGTTTTCACCTTCTCAAACTGTAGGGTTAGCGAAGCTGTGAGAGAAATGACCAGATTCTCAGAAGTGTATAATCAGACAGATCGTAGGTTGATCTTTCAGCGATAGCATATCATCCCTTCTCAGTCATTTGATAGATACAAGTAACCTTTTCCCCTGAGGTTATGGGTGGAGTCCTTCTCCTAATCACTATTAGTTTATACTCTGGTTTGTGCAGGTGGGAAGTGGTTTCACAAGTTGTAGATGGGGCGTGGCAGGAACTAAAATTTGCACAATTTGGAGTAAACGAAAAGATCCACATATAATTTAAGACTGCCTTTCATTCTGTGTGATAGATCGGTACTCTTATTCATTTTAGACTAACTGACAAAAAAAAATCAATCAATGCAAAGATGATATTGTGATTTTGTTTAAATAAATCCAGGTTTGTTTTGTTTTTGATTTTTAGTGGGTTTGGCAAGTACAACCAGCCTGAGTGATACCTAACAACAATCCTGCGTTTTAGATCAATGTTTCCAGGAACTCCACCTAGTCAGTTTATAATGTACTTATAATTTTACAAGGGAGTCAAGAATGAACCTTTATAAGAATGAACCTGAAATTCAAATTAAATAATTTAATTAATTGCATATAGTTAGCAAATTACAAAGCCATACTCAAATGTAGGTTTGTCTGAAACCAATAAGTATGTTCTTTTTACTACATTCTACTGCATAAATCGCCTATTAGACCAATAAAATATATTTTTGTGAGTATGTAGTAATGGGTAAAATTTGAAATGATTGTAGCATGTTGTTTTTATTTATTTATCCTACAAGTGATGTGGCTATGCCATCTCTGGCACTTGTATCCTTTAAAACAATTTATTCTTGAAATTTTTTATTCCATCACTAACTTAATTTTGCTTTTAATTAAATGTTAGTACAATATTTTTAACCTAAACAATTTAAGTTTTTTATGAATAAAGTCCCCATTGATAAATTTTATTATTCAATTGGAGTTATCGGAAATTCTGTGTTTTACTTACAAACCAATCACTGATAGGTCAGTACAGAAAATTCTTGTTGTAAGTCTCGTTTTTTGTGTTTTTTGAGGTTTCTTCAGGGAAGCCAACATACAAAAGCTATATTTAAACACAACACTATGAACTTAAGTCACAGAGGCAAAGAGAAACTATTGTATTTGCGCTGAGCATCCACACATTGTAATAAAGTATATTGAATGCAATTCAAATCTAACTTCATTTGAGGATAACCCCAGGCACTTTGTGTCTGTACTTCTCGTAATTTTGTACTGGCTAATGGAAACTCATTCAGTTTTGCCTCAAAGCGCACACTAACCTTAGAACAAAGAGCACAAAAACTATTACGTGATGATTAGCCTCTGTAGACCAGACACACCAGGTTGATGCAATTGTACAGTGCTGATGACTCTCAAAAACAAAAAAAGAGTCTCTCACTTCAGACGGAGTGACTTGTGAAAATAATTATTTAATCTAAAAATAAAGGGTGAAATCAAGAATTAGCAAGTAGAGCTGAGGCAGTCAAATGTATTTTATAAGCCTTTAACTATAATTATTCTTATAACAGGCTTCTTTACCTCTATTACACTGCAAATATTTTGATTAGTGGGAAAGTTGCACCTTCATTGTATGCCCCATAAAACTTAAACATTGTACTCTGTGCTTTAATAATCGTTTGTTAAATATTGTTGGGAAAAATTACATTAGTAGCTCAAAGGTATTTTGGGATCGATAAATGAAAATAACACAATTAGATAAATTATTACTGACACACTTCTTGATAATATCATGAAATATCTTAACCAAGGCAAGTGTTAAAAGATAGGAATAAGCCATAATACGGTAATTCAAATTTGGACTTTGATAGGCAATAGAGGTTACTTTTTAGGTCTAAGTATGGAAAGATGAATATTTATAAAACATTAAGATCCAAAAATATTTGTAGAAATGTTTATCAAATATTATAGTCAAAGTATTAAATGATTTGACAACTGGAAAATGTATAATTGAGATATTTGTTATACACATCCTGCAAGTATGAAAGTAACATGCGGGTGGTGCCTGTGGCTCAAGGAGTAGGGCGCCGGTCCCATATGCCAGAGGTGGCGGGTTCAAACCCAGCTCCGGCCAAAACCACAAAAAAAAAAAAAAAAAAAAGAAAAGAAAGTAACCATGCATCTCAGCCTAATGCATACTATCACATAGCAAATATAACCAGGGAATTTCTATTTTTATTTTAAAATTATGTTTTTCACTGGATAGGTATACTCAATTTTTGCTATGTATTTATTATTGTTAAACAAAAAAATTAGTGACATAAATGTTTGTTTCTGTAATAGATAGAAGTAGTTCCTACTGCAAATAAAACTTCAGTGAAATTATGTAAACTTTTATCTTGAGAAGCTCCTTGATTTCTTGTTAACATTTATATGTGGCTTAAATAGAGTCCTATTTCCAAAAACCATTTTTTTATATAATGATATCCTCAAAGAGATCAATTTAGGTGGTTCTGATACATCCAATCAGACTGCAAAGACAGTAAATAATTGAGTTTAGGAAGGGTATTTCCCAGATCATATAATTTCCCTTTATTACATGTCCAGACAACATCTATACAAAACAAAATTGGTTTAAAACTAAGGCTGCCATTATTTGAAAGATTAAAACAAAAAAATTATCAAAACACAAAATGTCATTTTGTATAAATTATCCCAGATTCTGAAGTGAACAACGGAACTTTTGAGACATTTTGAGTCTTAATGGCCAACTCTTCCCCTGTACACAACTGAGAGAACACTTAACATGTTTCAGCCAAGTAGTATCATTGCCAGGGGCTTATGAAAAAAACTGATCTAGTTTGAAAAAGTACTTTGAGATAACAGTGAACCTCTATTATCAGGCTCTCTCTCAATTGCCAGACCTTCATCTAGTAATTTTTGAATATGCCATTGTTTTTTTGAAGCTAACGATGGAATATTTTTTCATTCAATTACCTTCCAATCCAAAAGCAAAATCCAAGGCTGCATAACCCTACTGTGTTTTCTGATAACCAGGAATAAGTACATTTGAATGCCTTAAAAATCTTTTCATGATAATTTCTATCACTAATAACCAAATAGAATATTTATATTTTAATAGTGGCTACTGGATATATCTTTACTTGACCAGATGATTATATTGGATGTATTGTTGAGCAGAATTATATGCATAGAGAGATATTTTTGAAAATGAAAGATGTTTTTTCTTGTTTACTTAAATTTATTTTGGAGCATAACTGTGATGAGCATTAAAGTTTATCCCAATCCTTGGGTCAGGTCTTCATTTATCCTTTTAAAGTTTACATGATCTGTGCAAAAGTACAGATTAGAAATACATGATATAATAAATTTGGGACTGTAGTGAGATGATTTACACAACAATTTGACTACTAGCTAACCATTTTTTAGTTAACTATGTAATTGACACCTAAAAACCTACATAGACTAACCAATATTTTAACAAAATGGCAGTTCGTGTCTATTACCATCAGTCACTTGTGGATATGTGATTATGCTGCTGTGACATGATTTCTTAAAATCACCTTATAATTCTTAGTTTTTTAAGATTCTAATTATAATTAAAATATACATAAATAAATATAGTATAGCAAACTTTATTTCGGCCATGAAGTCTTATTGCTTTGTTTTGTTTCAAGTGCCATATTTAAGGTATAGTCTGAAGCAATGATTCTCATTGACCACCTTCATCAAAATCAGTGGTACTAAATCTTAATCCAAATATATAGAATCAGGCTCTCTGAAGTCCTAATTAATACACCTTTTTTTGTTAAGGAGCCATAACTCTTAACAAATTAGTTTGAGAACATTTTCTTTAAAAAAGAAAAAGAAAGAAAGCAAAGGAAACTCATGAGGGCTAGGGACCATATAAGGCAATCTGACATGACATCAAGCTGCTTAAACTCTGAATGATAAAGTCTGCAATTGAGGGTCTCTCATATGCAGTAGACCTCACTCAAGGTCATCAATAGGTTCACAAAAACTGTGAATTTAAGCAAAAGAACACATAATAAATCCACTTTTACCATAGACTAATTGATATAAACAAGCATTAACTTCCTACAGCATATTTCTAGTCATAAGAAAAAAATCACCAAACTTCTATATAAAGAACAGATATTTCTGATATTAAATATTGATATAAATGTATGCTGTGCATACAATAAAAACAAATGATGATAATTATTCATTCAATATTCCATTTCCAGGTCTCAAGCAGCCAAAGCCTACCCCAGGAGCTGAGGATGCAAGGCTGGAAGCAGCCCTGGATAGCACCATTCCCTCCCAGAGCACACTCACAGACCCTTGCTCATTCAAATGGGACAATAGCACATGCTAACTAACCTGATGCCCACATACTGGGGATGTCAGAAGACTGGAAAGCTCAGAGAAAACACAGGAGAATGAGCAAGCAGCACACGGAGAGAGGTGCTGGCCAGGAATCAATGTTATTTATTTTTTCTTATCAACATTATAAGGAAATGATGTTAAATGGAATGACATTACTTGAGGAACTGCTGTACTTATATATAGCTAGAAAAAATTTAACTTCTATTCCCATAATTCTCTTTTTATTAATACATTTTTAGAAGGACAATAACCTATTTTTCTTTTCTTTTTTTTTTTTTTTTTGTAGAGACAGAGCCTCACTGTATAGCCCTCCAGTAGAGTGCCCTGGCGTCACACCGCTCACAGCAACCTCTAACTCTTGGGCTTACGCGATTCTCTTGCCTCAGCCTCCCAAGCAGCTGGGATTACAGGCGTCCGCCACAACGCCCGGCTATTTTTTGTTGCAGTTTGGCAGGGGCTGGGCTTGAACCCGCCACCCTCGGCATGTGGGGCCGGCGCCCTCCCCACTGAGCCACAGGCACCACCCAATAACCTATTTTTCATTGACAGTTGCTTTATAAAAGAATCTGGACAGATTATTTTTAATAGAAAGAATGGAACATTCCACTTATACAATGAAGTTTCAATTATTTAAACATTTAGAGATGTTCTACTCTCTCATTGAAGAAAACACATAGAAATACCTCTCAGGTAGAAAGTTTCTTTTTCAGGTGCCTGGAAGAAAGACATTGCATGTAGATATGTCTGGCATTATCTACATTAATTAACTAATTATGCATATTTTAATAACATAATAAAATCTTTCCCTGAAATATTGCCTAGGTGTTACTGCTGTTGCAATCTTATTAAAAATTTATTGCCACCCCTATATCCTATAGGTAGTGAAATAACAAGCTAGTATGTGTATAAACCAATATTTCCCATAATACTAATTAATTTAAAAGATAGAAAGCAGAAAAAAGAACATTTCAGAATAAAATAACTTTGAAGTTTTCCTGTATTACTTGATAAAATTTAGAGTACAAATCTCACAAAAATATATTTTTTTCCTTCTTCTGCATCAGCTCATCTATGAACCAATTTATCCCTGAAATAGTCCCCAGGGGCAGGCTGGTTGGTGACTGTAATGGGGAATATCTGACTGGCCACTCAAGGAAATTGCTCTGGACTTTTAATCTTATTTTGATTAAGTTCTGTGCAGATTGTGTCTGCCAGGCTAGCACTAAGATGACTGTTTCTGAGATCTTTTGGCTGCTATCAGGCTGAGACTCAATTTTTTTTTCTACTTTTTCAAGGTTAACTTGAAACAATATTGCCTATTTCTTATAGTGTACATTTAGATTTTAAAATGTGCTAGCAATTATATTGTTAATAAAGACACCATATTAAACAAGTTGTAAGCTTATGAAAGTCACTTTTTTTGGAAAAGTAGTTTTAGGTAAAAAGGAAAGAAAAGAAAGGAAAATCTATTTAAGAGAAAAATATAGCATCTGTATGTCTTTGAAGGTATAAAATTATAATTTTACAAGGAAATCAAATATAGTTTAAAATAACTAATCAAAGACAGATATTTATTGTAGAGGGGCATGGATATTGATAAACCACAGGAAATTTTGTTTAATTTTTATACTTTTCCAGCAAAGTTTCAATCAAAAGAAATAATATGCTTTATTTCAGACCCATCACAACATGAACGAGATAATGCTTTTGCTTCATTTCAGAAGAACGCTGTTAATTGTCTACGCATCATTCTATTTCTCTTTCTTTTCTCATATGTTATTATTGAAATCCCATTCTACTGACAAGGACAGAGACATACCCCATGAGGTAAGCCATGGTACTTATCCTTCGTTAGCTGGAAGATTGGATCCCAAACCCAGGCTTACATCATTCAGTTAATGGCATGACTTCTAGACTGATACTTGTTCACAGGTAGGAAGAAGACCTAATCTTGCCTAATCAGATTCAAGAGATCACACCTGTAGTATTCCATTGTTTAAAAATGTCTTGTCCTCTTTCTGTATATGAATAACATAGCATGTCGGACCACTTGTTGTTATCAATAAAGATTAATCCTTCATATGAAGCACCTGGGCCATTAGATGCCAAATTATTTATTGTTAAAGCAATTTAAGAGTTAGTATTTCTCCAATGTGAGGGTGTTCAGCACGCCCCCCGGGTGATGGGCTCAACTACAACTTGAACTTTAACTTAGAAATGTAAACAATGTGAACTAAACATTTGTATCCTCATATTAATCTGAAATTTACATAAAAATCAAAAATAAAAATAAAAGACTTAGGATTTCTGTTTCTATTTGTTATATGGAAAGTGTGTTGAAATTTCTGGTTTCCTGTATCACTTCTAAGGTTGATTTCTGGCTGAGAGCAAAACTTTTTAGCTATTTGCGGCAGCACACTGGTATGAAAGGTATAGTCAAGGAGGGGGGTATCGTGGTCCTTACAGCTCTTAGGCATCATGTGGACATGATGAGTTATGAGTTTCCAGCCATGATCAGTGTGCTCTACAGCCATTACTAATTTACATAAATGTAGTAATCTTGAAAATCGTAGTGATATACTGTTCTAGGGCATCTGATTTACAATTCAGACAAATTCAATAGATTATAGTTAAGTGGGGAGGAATATTCTAGTAATCTCTCCAAATGGAGTAATTTCAAATATTGTCCACACTAGTATGAAAAACTAATCTTATCCTAGTTTAAATTCATTTATTTAGAATTTGATGAAGGCTGAAAATAATGTTAACAGCTCTCAAGGAAGAGGTAGTATACAATAAAAATTCTCCTCATTTAAAATCTTCTATAATCAATATTTTGCTTGAATCATTTTTGTGCATTACTTATGTTATATAAAATCAATAAAGTTTGCATGATCGTTTTTAAAATTAATAATCTGTTAAAAAGGATAACCGACAAATACAGTTTCATATAATACCAATCAAAATATAAATTTACCTATTTTTTCCAATAATAATAAAATATTGCTAAATGCTTGCTTATTGAAAATTCTTGCAACGTGGGTTTTAAAGTGAATTTTTCCTAAACAAGATATAGTAATTAATATGAAATTAAGTGCTTATTAACTACTGATTTTTCCTTAAGACTATGAACAAAGCAATATGAAGGTATATAGCAAGTGAGTGATAGTCAGTGAATATTTGGGAAATTTAAATGAAAAAGTACTTTTTGTTGTAGGCCTATTTTAAAGTTTCCTTTCAAACGTTTCCCCATTATTTGCATATAACTTTTTAACAGATTGGGTGAAACAATATATATCATAATAAGCATAAAGTTAATCTAAATACATTAGAAAATATAATATAAAAACAAAATAAGCCCTAGAGCCCATGGAGTTTGGTTTTGAAAGCACTTTTTTATATTAGGAAGTCGGGTAAGTAGTCACCCCTCTGACTTCTAATCTGTTCCGTGGCTTTACTCCCTATCTTGACGTTTTCCTATTTTCTTATTGTATGCTAGTCCCAGGAAGCCAGCTACAACCTCTTTTCTCTTTTTAAATTTTAAAGTAAAATATAAGCTTTTATTTTTTAAAAAATTAAATTTAATTAAACACATCAGGAGTTATACTCCTTATACATACACACAAGCCATCTTTCTATGTTCATTTCAAACTCCAACACTTTATAGAAAAGAGATTGCTTGAGAAATCTTCAGAGACATTATTTAGATGCTCCAATTCTGAAAATATCCCCTGTCCTGATTGACAGTTAGAAACCTTCGAAGTTAGGATAGCCATGTGCAATTCCTTCTGTAAATGCTTTAAGGTAGAATAGAACACTTAAAGAACTTTCTGGGGACCTAACTATCAAGGAAGAACAAAAGAGAGATTAACGTAAAGAATATATTTTTCTGCGTGTGTGTGTGGGGGGGCACTTTGCATGCAAATATGAAATTCTTGTGTTTTAAGCTATCTGGATGTGGTTCTGTCCAGAGGATTGCCCAAGTTGGATTTCCTAGTCTATTCAACACCCCCTGGTCTTTGTTACAAGAACTGCCAACTGAACATTGTAACACAATTTGTATATATTTTAATAGACACAGTTAATCTTTTATGAAAATCCAAAGATAGAAATTCTCTCTCAATCACCTGTTCATTGTTTCTCCAAGGATGCAAGAAAGTCTATGGATCATAATTTCAAGAAATTTTCGTAGGCATTACTCAAATGGGAAAAGTTAATAGACACATGAAGCACCACAAACGTTCAGATGTTTCAGAAATAAATCTTGTCTCTGCCACCACAATAATCAAAACAAATTTGTCCATAGGTACCGGAAACCTGATGTCATTAATGGAAGAAAAGAGTCAGATATCAACTATGATCTGTTGTACTGAAAATATGAGAAATAGCATAACTACTTCTATCCTTCTTTGCCCTAAGATATATTAATAGTTGTGGGGATTTTTTGTTGTTGTTGTTGTTTCCCTTATGGTTACTAATATCTGTAGAATATACATGATGTAGCTACAATTTAAGCTAGAGTTCCAGATATCCTACTGAAACGTATACTACACTGCTATTTGCTACACTCACTCTACTATGTAATACAGTGGCTCAGTGAGTAGGGCGCCGGCCCCATATGCCGAGGGTGGCGGGTTCAGGCCCAGCCCCGGCCAAACTGCAACAAAAAAATAGCGGGGCGTTGTGGCGGGCGCCTGTAGTCCCAGCTACTCGGGAGGCTGAGGCAAGAGAATCGCGTAAGCCCAAGAGTTAGAGGTTGCTGTGAGCCGTGTGACGCCACGGCACTCTACCCGAGGGTGGTACAGTGAGACTCTGTCTCTACAAAAAAAAAAACTTATTCTTCCTGTCTTTAACTTTGTACCAACCTCTTCGGGCTCTCCCCCACATCCACAGCATCTGGAATCCACTATTCTACTCTTTACTTCTATGAAATCAACTTTTTAGGATTCTATATGAGTGAGATCGTGCGATTGTGCAGTGTTTGTCTTTCTGTGCCCGGCTGATTTCACTTAACATAATATCCATTGGGTTGATCCCTGTTGACCCAAATGAAAAGATTTTATTCTGTTTTATGGCTGAACAGTATTACGTTGCATATATGTGGTATACCACATTTTCCTTATCTATCATTATTAGACAGGCATTTGGGTTGATTCCATATTTTGATCATTGCAGATGGTGTTACAGTAAACATGGGTGTGTAGATATCTCTTCAACATACTAATTCTATTTCTTTTGGCTATATATCCGATAGTGGAATTGCTGGGTAATATGGTTGTTCTATTTGGTAATTTTTTTGAAGAACTTCCATACTGTTTTCTATAATGGCTGTAGATAGTCCCACCAACAGTATGAAAGAGTCCTTTTTTTTTTTTTCCTGAATTTTTCTCAGCATTTGTTATTTTTTGTCTTTGTGATAAAAAGCCTTTCTAACTGGGCTGAGGTAATAGCTTATTGTGGTTTTTATTTCTATTTCTTTGATGATTGCTGATGTTGAACATTTTTTTTCTTATATCTATTGGACATTTGTACATATGTATGAGGCTGGCGCCCTACTCCTTTGAGCCACAGGCACCACCCCAATTTGTATATCTTCTTTTGAGAAATGTCTATTTAGTGATGCTGCACATTTTTAAAGAAGATTATTTGGGAGCTTTGAACTTTCTAGTATGTGTATTTTGTGTATTCGCCACTTTTCCAATGCAATTTTTACAAATACTTTCTCCCAGTCTGCAGGTTGTCTCCTCCCCATATTGATAAGGAACAGGTTAATTGTGTTATTGACGGTATTATCTGAAGGAGAATATGCCTTCTTTCAGAACACGCTGGACATATGTCAAGCTTCATAACACTTTTTTTAAATGTAAGAATTTCAAGATAGCGTCTTCCCATTTTGAAGCTGTTGCTGAACAGATTTTCCTCCTCCTCCTACCACCCAGGTGCTAAAAACCGAACCCAGATACTCAAGCCTGACTCATTAGCCTCTCATTCCTGGCACTTTTAACCTTCTGGGGTAAGAAATTGGTACAGAATCTGAAATTATTTATATCAGCTGAGAGATTCTTGGACGCCAATGTTAAACCAGCAAGTGCCAAGATGTAGCACTCCTAGAAATGCCTGTGCTTGGAGCTCTGGCAGTGGCATGGCCAGTTGCAGGTGGCCATAACTAGCAGGCCAGAGGCCACATTAAAAATACACATTTTTTATTTTTATTTTACTGATATTGACACTGACTTGCTCTCTCCTTCCTAAGTTGTTTCTCCTACTTTTCTTGGACAATTCCAACAGCTGTTTTGTGCTTTTCCAATATATTCATTTCACTTGCTTAAAATTACATGTAATTTCTACTGGTTCCAACCAATAATTCTAACAAAAATGACAAAATTCATTGCTAAAGCACTGAAGTAAATACATTTAAATAGCTTTCCTTGCATTAGCGTTCTCCAAGTCTTTCTTCTTTTAATATGCAGCATGAATCTGTAGTTGAGGCTGTGTACAACACACTGTAAGATATGTAATCTAACTTTTGGAATCTTGAAGTTTAGAAAAGATATATTTGGCACTATATAATTTTCCTATAATCAAATCTAGTAATAAAATTGTGCTCTTACATAAAACATTTGGAAATGGGTATGTTTATCTCTCTTCCACTCCCATCTTACCTGCTACTTCTTTAGGAATAGCAATTAATCAGCTGGGTGTATTTGTTTTTTTTATCTGTTCTTTTTTATTTAACATATCCTGTCTCCTAGATTAGATGTTGCTATAGACTTAAAAGTTTGTTTTTCTTTTAGTGGTAATATGTCTTATTTTTTTAACCTGCTTTTAAGATTTTTCTTTGTCTTTTATTTTCTTCGTTGAACTGTTTCAATCTGCATATATTTTTCTGGCCTTAGTACCCCCAAACCTACAGGTTATTTGCTTTTATATTCACTTTACAGTTGACGAAATTGACAATAACAGAGATGAAATGACTTGGCAAAGTTCACATTCATTAATTAGTATAAATAGTATGAGTTTACGTTGTTCCCCATTATGAAAATACCTTCCTCCAGAAGCTTTGCTTTATCAGGCTGTTCCCATTTCAGACCACTTCAAATCAAGGTCAAAATTTTAATAGTCCCTGGGTAACTCGGGGTTGCTCCCAGTGTCAAAGAACGCTCAAGGGTTGGCTCTTGCCTGCTTTGCACTTAGTTGGAATCTCTTAGCCTTATGATTCTGGATTAGCATAGAGTAGGCCTCTGACTAGACTTTCAGTATTTTGTGAGCTGCAGGCTTAAAATTTTTCCTTTTCATCTGAAGAGTCTATGAGAACAAACATTAACATGATCTTCATGGGAAAATACCATCAGTTATCAATTATTCTGTAATAATTTTTCTCCTTGAAATCCTATTTTCTCTAATTGTTATGTGTTTTCCATGACTGTTCTTTCTCTTCCTTTGACATCCATTGGATTGATTGACTAATACTTGTTTTTCCTTTACTACATAATTCATAACTTAAAGCATGTCAATATACTATCTTCCCTATAACATATAAATATGTATAATACTTTATTATTTTTTTTTTGTGTGGTTTTTGGCCGGGGCTGGGTTTGAACCCGCCACCTCCAGCATATGGGACCTGTGCCCTACTCCTTGAGCCACAGGCAGCACCCTGTATAATACTTTATAATGACTAAGTACTGATTCCTGGCACCATTGTGCTGATCTTTTAGTGTAATGAAAATGAAATGAAGCAAAAACAAACTTAAGAAGTGTAAAATTTGACAACGTTTGTTTAAGCAAGAAGAAGATTGTAGAACCTAGCAGCATTCCAGATGCAAGGTGGTTCAAAATGCCCCCACCTCCAATGTGGAGAACTATATTTATGACCAGAAAACAGGAAATTACATACAGAGATGACTTGATTGGTGCAGCTCAGGAGTTGTCTTATTTTGGCATAATTTAACAACTCTCCTTTTGGGATTGGCTGAGGGTTTGGCTGCTATAATTTCTGAGACTCAATAGCTTTAGTAGGAAGTTGAACTTCTAAATTAGATTATGAATTATTTACACATCAAACTAAGGTATACTTTACTATGTAAGGAGGCTACTTTTAGCCAAATTTTACACAAGCACAAAGTCTGCTTTTAACTTAGTGTTTAACTCAGTGTAGTGTTTTTTTCTAGTATTTGTTTTACTTTATTACTTTTGTTTGCTTCAATATTGCAAATGCTTCTTTAGACTTACCCACAAGTTTTTATGTATTTATTTGTATTTTGCCTGCACTGAACATGCATTCTACTTCTTCCTAATTTATGTCATAATTGGCAGATGCCTCTGTGAAAAACACCACGCTATTTGGTTCATCTCAACAAATTCAGGTCTGTTTGCGCTCTTAGTTCACCTCTATCTCCATAGTTCTATTATGCTTTTTTATTTTATTTTTTTTTATTAAATCATAGCTGTGTACATAGATATGATGATGGGGCATCATTCACTAGCTTCACAGACCATTTGACACACTTTCATCACACTGGTCAACATAGCCTTCTTGGCGTTCTCTCAGTTACTGTGCCAAGACACTTACATTCCACATTTACCAAGTTTTACATATACCCTTGTAAGATGCACCGCTGGTGTAATCCCACCAGTCCCCTTCCCTCTATTCACCTCCTTCCTCCCTCCCCTCCCTCCCCTCCCTCTCCCCTTCCCCCTCCCCCCTAAGATGATCTGGTCTATAACCCAGTTATAACCTCAGAATCTGGGGAAGGGGGAGAGGGAGGGGGGAGGTTGGGCAGAGGGAGGATGATTGGTGGGATTACACCTGCAGTGCATCTTACAAGGTTACATGTGAAACATAGTGAATGCAAAATATGATTGTCTTAACACAATAAACTAAGAAAATGCCAGGAATGCTATGTTAACCAGTGTGATGAAAATGTGTCAAACTGTTTATAAAACCAGTGCATGGTGCCCCATGATCACATTAATGTACACAGCTATGATCTAATACCAATAAAAAATAAATAAAAAATAAATAAAAGAAGATCTTGGCTAAGAGCAGTGGCTCTCATCTAGAATCCAGCACTTTGGGAGGCCAAAGCAAGAGGATCACTTAAGGCCAGGAGTTCAATACCAGCCCGAATAACATATAAAAACCTATCTCTACAAAAAAAATATAAAAAAAATTAGCTACATGTGGTAGCTTAGGTCTGTAATTTCAACTACTCTAGAATGTGAGGCAGGCCAATTTCTTGAGTCCAGGAGTTCAAGGATGTAATAAGATATGATCAATTCACTGGATTCTAACCTGGGTGACAGAGATACTCTGTGTCCACAAAAGTATTTAAAATTTTAAAATTTCTCCAGATTCCTCAACATTGCAATGGGAGAATGGATCTTATACAACTATCCCATTCATACCAGAAGTATAAGCAAACCATTATTATTTAATTGGTTTTGTTCTCTTTATTCTCTCTTTTTGGAATTTCTTCTAGATGTTCTTGGATCATTGTAGTCTATCCTCCATGTCTTTCAGCTTCTCATGTATTCTATCTCTTTGTTCAGATTCGGCATTCTGAATAACCCTTCAGGTTCAGTTTCTAGTTTCTTAATTGCCCTTTAGCTGGCTATAAATTGCTCTTTAAAATGGCAAATGATGTCTAAAATGTTTTCTAGCCCTTTGAAGAAATTTTCCAGCTCCTGTTCAGAAATTTTTTTCATACTTCCTTTGCCAATTGCCTTGTGTATCAATGGCCATAAAATAATTTATTTGTTAATTTGATGGTTTATAGTTCAAGAACATATAATTTACAACTTTGAAGCCAAAAACTACATTATGTGTAGTACCCATGGTGTAGATTCTAAAGGGAGAATTTCTCTACCAATTACTCCATCTACAAACTTCCTCTTAATTATGTTAGTTAATATATACTTTTTTCTTTGCCCTTTAATTATAGATTCAGCTATATATCATTTCTTCATTGATAAACTTTGATAAAATTCAAATTTATAAGTTGTTGTGCTCATCTCTCTTGCTATCCTAAAAGATCAGAGCAATTGGGCATGATGGTTGAAGTACTCCTTACATTTCTGGCACAGGCAATGCGGGCTTTAAATGTTGCTTCTGTTTCTGGCACAGAAAATTTTCCTTCTTTTATACTATAGTTTTTGGAGGGTATGTGTGTGTGTTGTGTATATATATATATATATATATATATGCCTACTTGCTATAAATATATATTTGTTAATAAATATATATATACATATATACATACATACATACACACACAAATGCATATATACAGTGTGTGTTTGTACGTGTGTGTGTGTATATATATATATAAAATCTCTAAAATTCTTTAATAATGGCATTCATTACTAGGATATTTCAAGTAACTGGTCTGCCACATGGCCCAAGTCTGATTTTAACCTCCATTCAAATTATATTTATTCAGATATAAAACTTAGGTTTCCAAGTAAGCCTTAGAAAAACATTTCAAAAAGAGTGTTTTTGTAAATATAATTATACGATATTCATTGAAATAGCCATTGTGTAATTGAGTTTTATTTGATATATACCATGAGATGAAGGCCAATAATGCTGCTTTTTCATAAAATAGAGCAGAGATGGTACCTTGTACAAATGATCTGATGCAAAAATAAGTATCCTTCCAATCAACAAAATTCCACAAGGAGAGTAAGATTTCCATTTACATGTGATCAAATAACCATTTTGTTAACATCCCTTTAACATAATGTGAAAATCTGAGAAAACATATATTCTTAATGTTAGAAAGAAATATATAAAAATATATATAATACATGTGAGTCTGTGTTTGTGTGTATATATACATGCACACACTGTGCATGTATACATATATGTGTGTATGTGTGTGTATGTATACATATGTGTATATATATAGTATATAAGGTGTTAATTTGATTGGTTTTTGAAATAGCAATTTTCTAACACAGCCTCTCAGTGTTTCATATGACAAGAGAAAACTCTTTAATTATAAGATTCTTAATTTACCCTGATAATTTCATAAGAAAAATGATTAATTACTTTGAGTAATCAGTTTTACAGATAATCATAGTTCTTTATTTAAACCACAAAAAAAGAAAGCAGAGAATCTTATGCATAAAATATAAAGAAATACTCTGTAATTTATTAAAAATGAAATCGGTGTTAAAATAGTTCCTTTGATACAGTCAAAATCTTCCTATTTTAGTGAGTATATTAATTATATTTTTAAGTTCAATTGACTCTTAAACAGCCATGGGATTTCAAGTAAACATACTATTTTAAAAAATAAATGGCATATTTAGAGTGTTGATATTTAGAAAATGAAAGTTTTTTTAAAATTTTTAATGTGTTCTAGAATCATGAATGCTAAAGTAAATGAATGAAATATTAAGTTTAATAGAATAAAAATGGAAGAATATTTTAAGCACTTGAAAGTCCAAGGCAGAGTTCCATTATAAATACTTCCCTTTCTATCAATATTATAGCTATACTGATTTAAAAACACTACAACTAATAATGTATTTTTTCATAAAGATCTAAGCCATGATTGTAAAGCAGAATCATGTGATGTGATGTGATTTTATTTTGTTTTATTTTATTTTTGCTTATAAGTGGATTTGGGGGATAATTTCAGCTATTCACTACTTCACAGGTTCACTTACAAAGAGTTTTAGGTAATCTTCATTCTTTACCAATAACATTTTACATGAACTGAGATTTTACTTTTAAAATCTGCTTTATTCTATATTTGTCTTCATATTAAAATATCTTCTATTTCTTAATTCTTAATATTTAGTATTTTCATATGAAAGGATACAAACAATGATACCTTTGATTTTTAAAAGAGACCCTTTATTATCCTGCTAAATTAGAAATTTTTAAAAAACAGTAATATGACTTTAAAATGTCAATGTGCAGCTCTGATAATTCAACTGAAAACAACATTAAGAACAAAATAGGCTACAGCAACTCTTGAAAAAAATAAAGAAGAACATCAACAGACCAGAAAATTGATGAATTTTAAAGTAGAATGTTGTATCAAATTGCCAAAGAAACTACTTATTTTCTGTTACTGAACGTGGGTCGTGAAGCCTACTGCCTGCTAATTGGCAAGTGAACTTTTCTCTGTAAGAATGGTCAGAAAGTTCACAATATCGAAGGATAAATCATGGGCAGCCAGAATCCTAGCATGCAGTGGGAAAGAGAAAAAGTGAATTATAGCAGTCTAAAAGTTTCAATTTTATGCTATTTAACAGGAATCTGGGATATTTGGTTGAAATTCAAGTTTACCATGAGGTAAATTACTTTACACATACATTGAGGTACACTGCAGATTCTACATGGGGCAGCAAGAAAAATGAGAAGTATTAAATATAAAGGAAATTAAAAGAAAAAAAACCCTCCTCAGAAGACAAATTCTTTAACAAATTTAACCTTTTCTAGGTCTTTTAACTATAATAATAATAATAATATTAATAATAATAAAACTGCCATGGTAAGCTCAGGATGTTACATCAAAATACCATAGACCGATGGCTTAAATAACAGACACTATTTCTCGAAGTTCTTGAGGTATGGAAGTTTGAGGAGGGTTGCCACCCTAGCTTACAGAGGACTGCCTTCTTGTTTTATATTCACGCTGTGGAGAGAAAGCTGCCTCTCTGGTCTCATCTGCTAAAGGTCAATGCCATCAAGAGGTTGCCCACTTCATGACCTCATCTACCCTAAATGAATTCCAAATGTCCTGCTTGAAAATACCATCTCCTTGAGCATTAACCACTTGCAACATGTGAATTTGGGATTCAAAATTGAGTCCATGAACACTATATACAATACTTTCATAAGCATAACTTTATATACTCTAAAAGGGTCATGAAATGCAGACCTCATTTGTCGCACTTCACTTTCTTGCCCTTCTCGGATACTGTGTTTTTTACAAGTTGAAGGTCATGGCACTCTCCATTGAACAAATCTATTGGCATCATTTCTTCCGAAAGTGTGCTTACTTCTGTGTCACATTTTGTATTTCTAACTTTTTCCTTATTATTACATCCATTAAAGTGGTCAGCAACCTTCAAAGTTACTGTGGTAATTTTGGGGGACCCCAGGAACCATGCTCATATGAGACAGAGAGCTTGATTTGTGTGTATTGTTTGTGTCCTGACAGCCCCACCGTCTGTCACTCTTCTCAGGCTTTCCTATTTCCTCTGAAAACACAATATTGAAAGTAGACAATTAATAACCCTGGCATGGTCTGGAGGTATTCAAGTGAAAGGGAGCATCTCACGTCTCTCACTTTACATCAAAAGGTAGAAATGATTAAGCTGACTGAGGAAGGCATGTCAAAAGCAACTAGGCTTAAAGGTAGGCCACGAAGTTTGCCAAGTTATGGATGCAAAGGAAAAGTTTTTGAAGGAAATTAAAAGTGCTATTCCAGTGACCACACAAATAAGAAAGTGAAATAGCTTTATTAGTGATACAGAGAAAGTTTTTGTGGTCTGAACAGAACAGAATTCTAGCCACAGCAGTCCCTTAAGTCAAAGCCTAATCTTGAGGAAAAACTTAGCTCTCTTCAATTCTGTGAGGGCTGAGAAAGGTGAGGAAGCTGTCGGAGTAAAGTGGGCAGCTGTTAGATATTTATTCATGAGGTTAAAGGGAAAAGCCACTTCTCTAACATGTTAAAGTAAAAGCTTCTGCAAGTTTTCCAGAAGGTCTAGATAATGAATTCATGAAGGCGACTGTGTTAAATGACATATTTTTGGATGTAGACAGACATCTTTCTATTGAAAAGGTATATCATTTAAGTATTTCAAAACTAGAGAGAAAAATTCAATGCTTGGTTTCAAATCTTCAAAGAATAGGATGATTCTTGTTAGGAGTTAATGCCGGTAACTTGGAGTTAAAAACAATTCTCATTTGCCATTTCAAAAATTCTAAAGCCCTCAGAATGATGCTGAATATACTCTACCTGTGTGCCGTGAGTGGAAAAACAAAGCCCAGATGACAGCACATCTGTTTACTACATGGTTTTCTGATCTCTTTCCAAATCTTACTATTCGACAAGGCACCTGGTCACTCAAGAGTTCTAATGGAAATGAAAAGGAAATTAATGTTGCCTGCCAGGACAGCATTCATTCTGCATCCTTGGATCATGAAGTGATTTGATTTTCAAACCTTATTATTTACAAAATACATTTTGTAAGGTTGTAGCTCCCACACATAGTTGTTCTGGTGATGGATATTGGCAAAGTAAATTGATGACCTTCTGGAATGGATTCACCATTCTGGATGCCATTAAAAACATTTGTGATGCAGAGGATGAGATCAAAATATCAACATTAACAGAAGTTTATAGGAAGATGGAGTTTGGGGTGGTTCAAAACTTTAATAGAATAAGTCACTGAAGATGTGGAAATAGTGGAAAAATTAGAGATGGAGACTAAATATATGACTGAATACTGCGATCTCATAATAAGACCTGAAAAGATGAGGGTTGCTTCCTACAGATGAATTTTAAAAAAGGATTTCTCAAGCTGAACTCTATTCACAGTGAAGATGCTGTGAACATTGTAGAAATGAAAACATATTTAGAACATTACAAAATCTTAGTTGGTAAATTAGAGTCAATCTTTGAGAGGGGTGACTTCAATTTTGAAAGAAGTTCTACCGTAGGTAAAATGCTTTCAAACAGCATGGCAGTTCTCCCACAGAGAAGTCTTTCGTGAAAGGCTCAATCAATGTGGCAAACATCACTATCTTATTTTGAGAAATTGCTACAACCACTCCAACTTACAGCAATCACTAGCTTGATTGGTTAGCAGCCAAGATCATCAAGGCAATATCTTCTACCAGGGAAAACATTATCACTCACCGAAGGCTCATATGACTGTTGATACTGTTTAGCAATAAAGGATGCATTAATTAAATTATGGTTTTTTTTTTTTAGAAATAATGCTATTACACATTTAGACTATAGTATAGGGTAAATATAACTATTATATGCACTTGGAATAAAAAATCATGTGACGTGCTTTATTGCAATATTTGCTTTATATTTATATTTTTACATTTCTTTCTTGCAGTGGCTGGCATAAAACCTATAATGTTTCTGTATATACCTGTATATAAAAACTTTTGGAAATTCAAAATATAATAAAAAGAAATCAAAAAGGAACTCAACATTAAATATAATGTTTAATAACACTGTAAAATGAATATAATTGAAACACAATTTTAGAAAATTTTCAAGAGTTCAAAGAAAGTCGGTGATAGAAAGTAAATGTCAGGCCTGAAGGAAGAAAGGTGATATAATTTTGACTGATTTATGGCCCATTAAAAAATGCAAAATCTTCGCATTTATAAATAAACTCTTTATGTCAAGTAGATTCTTTTGGCTTTTCTCTATAACATATGATGACACTTGGCAGATTGTCATCCCTAAAGGATCAGGAATCTTTTCATTAGAGAAACCAATAGCTACTGTTGATATGGATAGTAAGAGTCATTTCTTTATAAGAATGTGCACCCCCAAATTTGCTGAAATGTAAAGAAAACAAACAGGACAACAGAGAAACCACGTTAAATGGAAGAGATAACTACAGATACTAATGAAGTTTAGGTATGAAATGGAAAAAACATTTTAAGAAAGTAGTAACTTTTTAAATATTCATAAGGATACTGCTCCAGAAAACATAACTGAATTGTTACAATAGTGGAGTCAAGGATTACTTATGACCTTGGAAATCAAAACTATAACAAATTGTTTTTTAAAAATTAGTAGAAGCAGTAGACAGGAAATAGCTGAGTAAATATCTTTGAAAAACAGAACAAAACTTGAGAAACAAATATGAGCAAGAAATTGTATATACACACAAACACATTTAGAAGAATATACATGTATTCTTTAACAGAAAAATATATATTTGTAACATATATAAAAGAACATATTTTCCTTTATATACTTACCTATTATATATGAAATAATGTATACACATAAACACAATGTATAAATTTAAATAATAAATGTTAAATCTATCATTTGGAGAATCTAAAACACACATAGAAAAAAAGATTAGTAAAATTTTTTTTCTTGATTAATTCATTGAGCTGTTACATTAACAGTCTTGGAGGTGATGTCTCTGTGGACTTCTAGTTATTTATGTTTTTAATTTTCTCATTTTCTAAGTCACTCTGAGCTCTTTCATTAAATATTTACAGAAAAAAAGCACCTTAAGTTATAAAATATTTAAGTGATGGGCTGGGCACAGTGGCTCACACCTGTAATTCTAGCACGTTGGGAGGCGGAGGTGGGTGGATGGACTGAGCTCACAGGTTCGGTTCAAGACCAGCCTAAGCAAGAGTGAGACCTCTATCTCTAAAAACAGCCGGGCATTGTGGCGGGTGCCTACAGTCAAAGCTACTTGGGAGGCTGAGGCAAGAGAATCACTTAAGCCCAAGAGTTTGAAGTTACTGTGAGCTATGACACCACTCCATGGCACTCTACCAAGGGTAACAAAATGAGACTATCCCCCTTCCCCCAAAAAAAGGCTTGGTGCCAGTAGTTTAGTGGTTAGGGTGCAGGCCGCCTACACTGGAGCTTGCGGGTTCGAACCTGCTAAACAACAACACAGCTACCAAAAAAAAAAAAAAATAGCTAAGTGTTGTGGTGAGCACCTGTAGTCCCAGCTCCTTGGAGGCTGAGGCAAGAGAATCTCTTAAGCCCAAGAGTTTGAGGTTGCTATGAGCTGTGATGCCACAGCACTCTACCAAGGGCTACGTAGTGAGACTCTGTCTCAAAAAAAAAAAAAAAATTAAGTGGCAATATAAAAAATATCAGCTTAATCTAGCTTAAACCTATTGAGATACATTAAAAATATGCCAAATTCATATAAAATTAACATGTGTATAAATGTATATATAGTTGGGCGGCGCCTGTGGCTCAGTCGGTAGGGCGCCGGCCCCATATACCGAGGGTGGCGGGTTCAAACCCGGCCCCGGCCAAACTGCAACCAAAAAATAGCCGGGCGTTGTGGCGGGCGCCTGTAGTCCCAGCTACTCGGGAGGCTGAGGCAAGAGAATCGCTTAAGCCCAGGAGTTGGAGGTTGCTGTGAGCTGTGTGAGGCCACGGCACTCTACCGAGGGCCATAAAGTGAGACTCTGTCTCTACAAAAAAAAAAAAAAAAAAAAAAAAAATGTATGTATAGTTTAAGTTAATTATATGTATGGATAAATGTTAAATTTAAACTTCTATGACCTAATACACACGAAAGTAAATTATATATACATAATTTTAAAATAAACACTTTCATAATGAAACATAAAGAACTACCTTTCTGTATTCTCACAATGGGAAGCAGTTTAAAAACTGATGCACAACAGAGAAACTATAATATAAATTACTGATGCACTTAAATGCCTAACATATATGACATCTATAGACCAAATTATTGGTATAATAGAAGTAAAAGAAAACATTTGTGAAATTATTTTTATTTTCAAACATATTGCAGTAAAAACTTTGCACTCATTTCTACATATGATTTGATGAATAGACTACTTGTCTCTCAGTTTATGAAACTAAGAGAATATTCATGAAGAAAATAAGTGTCTAGCTGGATAATAAAAGGAAAAAATTCATTAAGTGATGCAAGGAAGAAGGGTCAATTGCATCAAAAACATTATATCAGTCCTATATGATCAAATTATCTGACATCTAGTTTTCTAACTCTTGATCCTTAGTTCTATTAGTATTCTACATATTTTTGATATATTAAATATATGCTCAGGCTAATTCAAGTGATATTCATTCATTGTCACCAACAGCAGTATTTTATAATCTAAGATGGCTTTTTTTCCTGCAAACATTTAAAAATAGTAAAAGAATTCGAAGTAAGGTAAACACTGAGAAAATTAAAAATATAAATAACAGAAAGTCCAAAGAGACTTCACCTCAAAGATTATTAATTCAACACCTCAGTGTATTAATCAAGAATACAATGGTTTCTCATCTTTCTTGGTAGATTTACTTTATATTGACATTTTCGTTAGGTGAGATCTACTCATGGGAAGATAATAACTTCAGACCTGCCAAAAAATTATACCAAAAAAGAACAAGAAGGTTTTTTATTGTTTGTTTTTAAACACACTTTTTTAAGTGAATGGACAAGTTTCTTGAAAGATAAAAGAGAGAAGTGAAAAGAAGGGCAATAGCACCTCTGGCAACAGAGGGGGAAACCCAGATGGGAAGCCCCTTTAAACACAACTCTTTCCAGTAACTCATGACAGAACTACACTCACAATTTCTTTTTTTTTTGTGGTTTTTGGCCGGGGCTAGGTTTGAACCCGCCACCTCTGGCATATGGGACCGGCACCCTACTCCTTGAGCCACAGGCGCCGCCCTACACTCACAATTTCTTGACCAAAAATAGTTAGGGAAAATATCACTACAAACTAGTGGTTTAAATTGTCAAGTTTTACCTTAATAAGCTTCAACCCCAAGGAAAAAATAGGGTTACCATTCTGAATT
The DNA here is from genome assembly GCF_027406575.1 of Nycticebus coucang. Lineage (NCBI taxonomy): Eukaryota > Metazoa > Chordata > Mammalia > Primates > Lorisidae > Nycticebus > Nycticebus coucang. The sequence continues at coordinate 58,072,301 of NC_069780.1, read as the reverse complement.
TTAGGTATGTGGAAATAAGTGAGGCTCTGTCTAAAAATGGAAAAGTGTGATGAGTATGGTGCTTGCCAGAAAATACATCAAGTAAAATGTTCTGAAAACTGTAAATTCACTAATGCACTAATGTGCCGGGGGTTCCTGATACTAGTTCAGGTTCAGTAGTTCACTGGAAGTTCTTGCAAAAATCAAAAGCTCTTGTACTTACAGTTACCATTTATTACAGAAAAAGATACAAATCAGTCAAGGAAAAAGGCACTTGGATTGAAGCCCAATAGGAAGCAAATGTAAGTTTTCAGGTGTTCCCTTTTAATTCTCCTAGCAACGATGTATGATGTGGAAACCAGGAAAACTCACTGGAGTCTAATTGGCCAAGGTGTTTAGTGGAATTAGTCACATAATTGTTCGATGTCCATAGGACTAAACCCTGGTCCATGGTAGATTTCAGTGTACAATCCTTACCGCCAGAGCAAAAACAGGTGTTCAACCATAAATCACCTTCTGAGATATTGATAAATACAACCTGGTTCGCTCAATATTGGGTCAAACTGAAAAAGAGTAGCCTAAGACTTCAGGCATGCAAAACAGTCATTTTAGGCAGAGTATTCCAAGAGCTCAGAGATTATCTCTTGTGCCAAACTTCAGTCCTGAAGGCCTTTCTTTGGAACGTGGAGTAATTGAGCAATGCAGGCCAGGTAGGTTAGCCCTTTCCTGCCATTCCTACATATTGTTTAAGAAATGTAAATGAAACAGCAGTGGCTGCCTAATATTTAATACTGACAAATTTAATATAATTATTCAATAAAAGCATTTTAGTAAGAATACACACATATTTCATAAACATTCTACAATATTTTTGTATCATCTAGACTTTATCAAGGGGAAAAGAGAACAAACTTGTTCTAAAGTATTTTTGGAGGGGAATGGTGAAAAAGAAAATGGGGATATTAAAATATTCTGAATTTCTCAACTTATTGAGGAAGAATAAGACAAATGGACTATCTTGGTGAGACAATAAATGATATCTTGATTTCAAATAGTACTTGAAATTATGCATCTAATTGTGAGGTAAGAAAATGGAAGTTAGCACTGTGTAAAAGAAAAAAAGTATAGAGCTTCCAAAATAACAAGGTATAAGGGAATGAATAGAAAATTAATCAAGTGGGAAATAAGAAAGTAAATACTAGAAGAATAATGCCAAATAGTTGTCAGAAGAAAAGATATACTTGAGAAAAGACTTTGTTGAACAGATTTTTAAAAGTTAATATTTATAATATATAAAGAGGTCTTTAATTTAATAAGATAAATTTGGGAATTCTATGGAAATTTGGGAAAGGAAAAGAATAGGTAAGTACGATAGACTAAAGTGCAGCCAGGAATATGAAATATGAATGAATATTCCACAACATAAAAAATAATTCCCTGTGCTCCTTCTCTTCCAAACAATATCTCAGAAGAATATTCAGGTCGGAGAAATAATTTCCATTTTGAAATTCAGGGACTTGTAGTTGTTCTACTGATGTCAATCTCTGGAAACCAAAATTACTCTAGGACTCACCCAAGTTAGACAGACAGGTAAAGTGACAGGAAAAGTGATCATGAAAGGTTTATGGAATGAGGTCCAAGGAAAGTTGTTACAATATACTACATGCTAAAACTGATACATATGGACACTCTAAAGAAAGAAATCTGGAAGGTGGATAGGCACAGGCAAGTGGTTCACAGACGAGGAAATAAAAAAGATGAATTTGCATAAAAACTTAAGCTCAGATTCATTGATAGCAAAAAAATATTAATTAAAAGAGAAAGGGATTGTCACCAAAAGACATCAAATGAGCAACATTCAAAAATAACTGTACAACCTACTGTCTCCAGTGTTCATTTATACATTTCTGATGGATACTAAATTACTACAACTTTTAAAACAATCTGACAATTTGTATTGCAATTAAGTGTACCTATGCCATATAACCATGAAGTATATGTTTTAGGCTCCTTGCCTATGTGGATAAAAATCATACACACAACAGTGGTTATTGAATTGTTTAGACCAGCTGTTGTTAAAGTCCTCATATCCTTGGAACCAATGTTTGCAAAGAGAAACCCTTTTACATATTTGTAGAATTTCAACACTATTTAATCTTGAAATTACAATAAATATATATATATATGTATATACATATATATACACATAGTGAGTATGTATATATGTGTGTGTGTGTATGTATACATATATGGAAAAGGATATTTCACTTGAGCCATCATATGATAATAATGTTTAGTTTCTGATTTGGAATCAAGAATTTTAGTTTAGAATAATAAACTTAGTTCCTGAGTTTTAATGTACTAAATACCCTAAAGGTGAATAGATGTCTAAATATGTATTTACATCTGAAATTAACTTTTTCCTATTGCCAGAGTAAATTTTTTAAAAAGAAGAAAGGCATCAATCTATACATAAAATGAATAATTTAGGCTAAAATAAGTTGTTTACATAATTTTATCTAATTAGACTTATCAAATTTAAACTATACTCAAATTTGAGGAAAATTTAAGTCAATAAAATATATAATCTCTTTCCCTTGATCTCCTTATTAATAAGGACACTTAATTTATTTTTCCAGTATATATATGTATATATATATATATATTTTTTTTTTTTTTTTTTTGAGACAGTCTCACTTGGTCACCCTCAGTAGAGAGCTAGGGCATCTTAGCTCACAGCAACTTCAAACTCTTGGGCTCAAGCAATTCTTTTGCTTCAGCCTCCCAAGTAGCTGGGACTACAGGCATCCGCCACAGTGCCAGACTATTTTTGGAGACAGGGTGTCGCTGTGGCTCAGGCTGGTCTCCAACCAGTGAGCTCAGGCAATCCACGTGCCTCTGCCTCCCAAGTGCCGGGATTACAGGCGTGAGCCACCATGCCCAGCTTCAGTATACAATTTTTAAATTGTGATAATTGTACTAACACTCTGGGAGGCCAAAATTAGTGGATTACTTGAGCTCTGGAGTTCAAGATGAGCCTGAGGAGTAGTGAGACTCCATCTTTACTAAAAACAGAAAACTAGCCAGGTGTCATGGCTGGCTGCAAGGTACTCCGCTATCTGAGACAAGAGGATCACTTGAGCTCAAGACATTGAGGTTGCTGTGAGCTATGACACCATACCACTCTACTCAGGGTGACAAATTTAGACTCTGTTAAAAAAAAAAAAAAAAAGAATTGTGATAATTGAAACAAAAAGAACAAAATGATATTTCTATATATTTTTGAAAATTATAGAATTATAAAGTAATTCAAAGACATAGGTTCAAATTCTCATGCATGTGATTTTTAATTTTGCCATGTCTTTTCTTAGTTGTTTCTATAATTAAATGCTAATGAAATAAGATCTTTAAAAATTCTGATGTAGCCTGGGAAGTGGCACACACCTGTAATCCCAGCAACTTGGAAGACTGAGGCAGGAGCGTTGCTTGAGGCCAAGATTTCAAGATGAGCCCAGGTACCACAGTTAGATCCCCATTTAGAAGGATAAGAAAAATACAGCTGGGGATTGTGGTGCACACCTGTAGGCACAGCTACTCAGGAGGCTGAGGCAAAAGAATCACTTGAAACCAAGAGTTTGAGGCTGCAGTGAGCAATGATCATACCATTGTACTCTAGGCTACCTGACAGAATAAGACTCTGTAGCTAAACGAAAAGAAAATAATAATTGAAACATAGTGACACAGGACAGGTGGTGCCCCAGCCAGCTCAGCAGAGCTGAGCTGGGGACCCCTTGCCTCTACTTCCACAGTGTTGGTGAGGAGGCAGCTGGCAGGGGAACCAGCGAGCTGGAGGGTCGGCAAGGGGAGACCTCTCCTCACCCCAGGCCCTCTACTACTCAGAGGGCTGGACAATTGCTGGGGAGACACGGGAGCCTTGGTGTCTTCTTCCCCTTGCACTTATGACTGAACAGGGAACTCCCCCACACCATCAATTTCATGTGAGTTTCCTAGGCCTCAATTCCATGAATGGACTGTGTCCATTCATTAATACATTCATTCACCTTGCCCCAGCAGAGGGATTGTATTCATTTACCAATGCCCTCATTCACCTTGCCCCAGTGGAAAGAACTGTATCCCTTCATTTCCTGGCCTCATACACCCCTGGACAAAGAGCCCAGAGAGAGACAGAGAGAAGAAGAGACACAGAGAGAGCTTTTCTCCCCCAACTTGGTTTTCTCTCTGCCAGGAACTTTAGTGTTTTTGTATTCTTTTTTGTAAATAAATCTTGTCTTACCACTGATCTGTGGTCCATGGATTCATTCTTCCAATCACCGAGACCAAGAACTTACTGAAGATGAAATTCCGGTATCAATAGCTTTATAATAAGTAACTAGAACACAAGTAAAATGTAAATGTATACAAATGCAAAATAATATTAGAAAAATAAAATTATAATTATGTATGTTTCAAAAGATATTAATGAAATATTTAGAATCATGTTGTCTTATTATTAAAAAGACATTGTTTAACCTATATTAAATTTTTAAAAGTAAGGTGTCATGTGTTACTCAGTTAAAAGAATAGATAATGTTAAAACCACGAAAAAGAGAAATTGAAAATATCATAATGTTTTAATATTCAAAGGCAATCTTTTTCTTTTTACTGAATTAAGGGCCTTTGTTCTGCAATAAAATGAATGATGCTCACAAAATGAAAGGTATTATCTCAATAATGTAAGTGAATAAATAAAATATGTAATCATTTTTATTTGAAAGACATAAAATGGTGAATAAAATATCTCAGCAGCAGACTATACCCATGTACACATTAAAGAAAATTTATTAAGTTGGCCCTATTAGATAAAGTTCTTAAGCAGAGCTTATAAAGAATCAGCATAGCTTTTCTAGTTGTATAATTAATTCATCACAATAATTTGGGACACTATTCAGACACATTCTGTAAACAATGTTAGTAAAAAATTGGGCTCCGTGCTTCTGTTTGTTAAGAGTATCACTGCAAATATACAACAATCAAAGTGGTTAAAGAAAAAACACACAAACATCCCAAACAACTGGAATGGAATAAGAAACCTGCAACCAAAGGATAGCACTAACTACTATAGTAGCATATATTAAATAAAAGAGAAGCCTTCTCTTTGTCGGTTTCCCTTTATGATACTCCATGAACTGGCTTGTCTGTAATGGCAAAGAGAATAATGCTTGATTCCAAAATGGAGAAAATGGCTGCTATCTATAAACCTGGTCTTTAAGGGATATTTCAGTAAACAGTATACTGAATCAGATTTGTTTTTCAAAAATAGACGTTTCAGAAATTAAGGTACTAAATATGATTATTACTTAATCACTGCATTTACATTATGGTTGTTCAGAACATTTTATTTTACTAAGTGTTTTAAAAGATAACAATTCAATTAACTAGTACCTACCCCAGTTCCTTAATGTGGTCAACATTATATTAACACACAAGAAAATTGGATATAATGAATTACAGTGGAGTTAGAATAGGTGAGTAGGAGTCAGGAAAGTAGTGAGGCATCATTTTGAATAAAGGCTACTGTGGAGGGACAAATCCAGACTGAACCCTCTCTTTAGGTATTTCCCTGTAAAGAATGTGGGGGAGCTTGTGGAGCAGAGAGTCTAGTGCATGTTTAAGTGACAGTGTTTGAATAAAAGGTTTATTTTAACTAGAATGTCGCAATTCTCCCAGGATAGATTTGAACATATTATTTCTAAGGAAAGAAATAATGTAATCATATACGTTTTTTGGTCCTGAAGTATTCATAATTGCACTTATTGCTATTATCTTCCATACTTTATGTGACTACCACAAACATTTTTAAATTTTTAAAGAAGTAAACATATGTAACAGCCCTTACAAATGAAATCTATCCTGAAAGAAAGCTTTGACGTGACATTATGCTCTCAAATGTAATTAGATGGCACATTCTCTGTGGTATATGTATCCTACTATTTGTATTTTTCACGTCCTCATAAGACAGTATGAAATAGGTCCTATGAGTCACCAAATTAAACATTCAAATTATACTGCATCTCCAGCAGTAGCCCATAAATAAAAGGAATTTCATATTAAAATAACTGAAAATAATTTGCATATTCATTAAATTGTGTCCAACTGTAGTCTCGGAATTATATCAGTTAGGGAGTGTGAAGGCATACTTAAGAGGAGATGAATTAACTGTGCAAATAATGTAACCACTGCAAATATTTTTAAAAATCCTAATGTTGATTTTTGTGTCAGTCAATCCAATTGAAATACAATAGTAGCATAAGTAATACAAAAGCTGTTACTTTTTATGGCATATTTAATGATTATAAAATTATTGATTAATAAAATTACAAAAATTTGATGTTTTAATATAAAAAAACAAAAAAATTACCATAGTTATAAAATCAAAATAACTCCACTGCCTAACTGCAACAACTATTATGATCTTAATGTATTATTATTTTATTTATATCTGAGGTGAATGTAAAAATATAGCCTTGCTCTCCCAAATACCTTTCTTGGGAATTACAACTCTTTTATTCCAATTGTTCAGGCAAAAACAATGGCAATATCAAGTACCTTTGTCTCTAATAGAGTTAAGATATATCTGGTTTGCATAGAATAGATCCACCCAGTATATCTTTTATGATTTAAGACTGTTCCAGGAATAGTTTACACAATAGTTTCCTCATTAATCTCCTTTCTTTTCTGCTACGCTGTCATCTATTTTCACAGATCAGTCCTGAGTGATGCTGCTGAGTGCTTGAAGAGTGTACTGCTTTTCTGTTCACAACCCATTTTGGACTGTCAATCAAATTAAAAACATAAATCTTATCATTTCCTAAGAAGTTCTTTGTGAAGCCCCCGTGCTGTCTTTTTTTTTTTTTTTTAATTAAATCATAGCTGTGTACATTAATGTGATCAGGGGGCACCATACACTGGTTTTATAGACCGTTTGACACATTTTCATCACACTGGTTAACATAGCCTTCCTGGCATTTTCTTAGTTATTGTGTTAAGACATTTATATTCTACATTTACTAAGTTTCACACGTACCCTTGTAAGATGCACCGCAGATGTAATCCCACCAATGACCCTCCCTCCGCACATCCTCCCTCCTCCCTCCCCTCTCTTTCCCCCTTCCCCATATTCTTAGGTTATAACTGGGTTATAGCTTTCATATGAAAGCCATAAATTAGTTTCAGAGTAGGGCTGAGTACATTGAATACTTTTTCTTCCATTCTTGAGATACTTACCTCTTGAGATACTGACGTCAATGGGAGTTTATCCTGAGGGCCTAAGAATTAGGCAGTATTAATAAATTTTGTTGAGTTATTTCAATCTTATCTGAAGGCTTTAGCTTTTTCCTTTCCAAGAGTGGGTTGGAGAAGAGGCATGGGGCACCTATCACATTGGCATTCTTACTGAAACAGCCTAGGTACATTCTTGCCCCACGGCCTCATTTAGTGCTTCTGCTCCCTGAAAATGTTTTTGCTCAATGATAATATTGGCTTACTTACTCTCTTATAAGCATTTGTTGTATTCAAATACCAACACACAGGCCTCCAGAAACCATCTCATTCAGAATCTAACACCTCTGGTGTCCAGAACTCTGCATTCGTTTTTTTTCCTCCAATTTTTTGAAGTAGAACCTAATACCATCAGGCATAAAACACATTATCCTTTGTGATAGAATTTATTGTTTTTCTCACAGTGCTAGGGTAAGAGCTCTGTGACGCAAAGAGATTTAGAATATTTTATTTGCTGCTTTTACACTAGTACCTAGAAAGGTGCCTAGAACATTGCACATAGGTCTTTGTGGAACAAATGAAAAATGATCATCAAAAATATTTTTTAATGATTGGCGTGCATCTTATAGGAATAAGCTGTAATTTATTTAGCCATCTATCTAAATGTGCACACTGTGTAAGAATGTAATTGCCACAAAACAATTACATGTGTATCTTTGGAAATGGATATGGATTTTTACAGCCGTGATATACATATATAATACAAGCTCTCTCTAATATTTATAGGTGCTTGTGTTTTGTTTGCATTGTGTGACATTATTTTATTGATAACATTCTTGGTGTCCATGAAACTTCAATACAAAGGAACTAATGTCATTAAGGTTCTGACTTGTTAAAGTGGGGCCTTTCCTGGTTATGTACCTCAGAGAATGTAGATGGATTCTTTTGAAATCTATACAACAGCAGTGTAATCCTTTTGGATTATTGCTATATAGTTTTATAAAGAATTTTTAATCTATGAAATTCTAGACTAATGTATGCATGTTGAATTATTGTGGCATTTATATGTGAATTTGGAACTAGAGCTTATGGAACCTTACTAATGTGCTAAAACTTAAACGTCAGTGTGAGTGGCAATATATATGAATATTTAAAAGCTCTTATTTTTGCTATTTGCTAATAAAGTGGGAATAGAACTGTTTTGCTCTGTATTTTTGCTATGACCATAACTGGATATTAATTGTGTATATCATCCTCCTTAGGAAGCATCAAAACAAGAGGGAGGGAGCACCTGGAACAATCGAAATGACAGGTTTGGGGAGGAGGTTGTAGGTTGGATGTATTGTTGGTAAAAGAAGTATAATTATATTCACGAATTTGCTGCCATTTTATTTCAGTATATACATTTCAATTCAAGATAAGTAATAAATTCAAGTGTTGAAAACTGTTTATGAATCAATGTTTTTTGTTTTAATTTCAAAAGTCAGTCTTATTATGGGGTGCTGTTAAAATCTCCTGAAGCAAGAAGACAGGTTTTAATCTCCACTTGTGCATTTTGAAAGTTTCATGAAATGCTGAGTGTCTGTGATTTTTCCTTCCTATTAATGAATCATTTCCCCTGTAGAAGACCCCTGCCACTTATTAAAGTATGCATTATTATCATAACATTTAGATGACAAATTAAAGGTTTGAAATATTTAGAAGCACTGCTCTGACTCATTAAACTTACCAAAATCACTTCATAGGCAAAAATAATTTTTAAAAGATTTCATATTTTCTCATAAATAAATGAATTAATAATATCAGTTGTTTTACACTTTTAGTTTGCATTTTAACATAAGAACATTCTATGTGCTTTTTCTTTAATTTTGTGACTGTAGTACTATTGCCAAATTCATTTCTACATGCATAAATGGAATAGGATTAGACAATCTCTAAGGATCCTTTTTGCTCCACAATTATATGATTCTAATTAACTGCACTGCATATCTTGAGGAGGGAAATTAAATTGGGCCTATAGCTGAGGTTATTTATCCATTGAATTAATACTTAGAGACTTGGGAAAGTGAAAACAAGGAAATCAAAACAGTTTTTTTTTTAAAAAATGACAGATCATACTAAATTTGCTAATGTTACAGAAAGGTCACTTGAAAGATCTTTCCTCCCCTAGGTCTTTTAAACTTTTACTACTAGTATTATAGTTTGGGAGAAATTTGTATGTTCCTGTATTCAACCACGATTTAAAGAAAATCATTTCCCTATTTTCTCTAAATAAATTTCAAGGCTTAAAAACATTTAAATTTGGAGACAATATAATACCTGTTATTATATCTATCAGAATATAATATCTGTTATCTATCTTTCTTTAACTGAGAAATAAACTGTAAAAAAATCCCCATATAAATAAAGATTTGTTTCCCCTTGGTTGTCCTCAATTATTTTATTTTTTTGATTTTATTATTATTTTTTTTTTTTGTAGGGACAGAGTCTCACTTTACTGCCCTCGGTAGAGTGCTGTGGCGTCACATGGCTCACAGCAACCTCCAGCTCTTGGGCTTATGTGATTCTCTTGCCTCAGCCTCCCGAGCAGCTGGGACTACAGGTGCTTGCCACAATGCCCGGCTATTTTTTTGGTGCAGTTTGGCAGAGGCTGGGTTTGAACCCACCACCCTCAGTATATGGGGCCGGCACCCTACTCACTGAGCCACAGGCGCCGCCCCAATTATTTTATCTTTAAAAGAATTCAATGCCTTTGAAATTTTATAAACCTGTGCAAATGACATCAACCAAATATGATTTTTCTACAGTTTATTTATTTTCTGCCAAGGGCAATATAAACCAATAATCAGATTTTAAACATAAATCCTTTTCATGTCTCTACTGTGAAACCTAGCATTATTATTGTTAGTCATATTTTTAGTATTTTTGAGTGTCTGATTAGACCATTCCAATTTATAGAACAGTAGTAAACTTTTTTTAATGTTCACAATTGGAAATGACCCAGCAGCATCTTTGTAGTAGAGACCACTAATTGTACATAGAGCACACTTCCTTTATTATATGTGGCAATAGAATATAATTCTAAGTACATATAATCATGAACACAGATTATATTTCATAGCCTCTTATCCAGTGATTAATTCTGGTAAAATGTAATATGAAAAATATAATAGGCACAAATTCAAGTCATTTTTCACTAGGACAAAGCTGATTCTTTCAAATTTCCTCTTATATTTCTACACCACAGCACCTACAGAGATAATGCTGAGCTACCTTCATTCATGACAATGAAATACTAAAATAGGATTATGGACAAAAGCAAAATAGAAGTCATGTGGGGCCCAGAAGGAACTCATAGAAAAAAAACATCTCCCCATTTTTCTCTTTATTTTGGGGGATACACAACACTCAACTAAGGACTACTTCTTATAGTAATTATTTTTGAGTAGATATATTGACAACATATCAAGCTATATTTTCCCCCACACAAAGTATCGAGAAGACTTTTCCAAAAGAAACAGCAGAAGATTCTAGATTACCTAATTTCTAGCCTCAGAGAATTGTCATAGTTTTAGTTTTGTTTTCTAAATTTAACGTTCTTTCATTCCTTACCTTGCTGCAACATTTTAACTCCTTTCTTTCTTTCTCTCTTTCTTTCTCTCTTTCTCTCTCTCTCTCTCTCTGTTTCTCTCCTTCCTTCCTTTCTTTCTTTTTAAGAGGGACTCTGTCACTAAGACCAAAGTGCAGCAAACAGCAATGAGATCATAGCTCACTGCAGCCTTGAACTCCTGGGCTCAATTGATCCTCCTACCTCAGCCTCCAGAGAATCTGAGACTATAGGAAGATGTGACCTTGCACAGCCACTTTTTTAAAAAAATTTTTTGTAGAGAAGGAATCTTGCTATGGTGCCTAGACTAGTCTAAAACTCCTAGCCTCAAGTGATTACATTTGCATAGGTACTTATTTAATCAGATCATCTAATGGTTCTAATAGTGAAGAATATTTATCAATCGCTTGTCAACCTTGTATATTTTCAAATATATTCCAAAAGAAATTAAACAGTAGCATATAACTAGATTTCAAGCATGATAACTTATATAATTCCCTTTCCAATCCATTTTTTTCTGCCACCCATATACTCTCCAGCTCTTCTTTATTTGGGGCAAGAAAGAGGTTGGTGGATTGCTTGTAATTATCCTAAATTTTTAAGATAAAAACATAAATACGAACTCACCTGATAATTTTATTATCTATTTTAGATTACATAAAATAATTGAAATGTATTTGTTTATTTTTGTTTGTAATTTATTTGAGTGTGATTTTCTTGAAGTAACTTCCAGGATGAGGTCCAGGCTTCCTCTAGCATGTCTCACAGTAGAAACGGTCTCCTTCCACCTTTCTCATTTCTTCTTCAGCAGACTAGGTAATCCTTGGTTGAATATTTTTTCTTTTTGCATTATTAAATGCATTTCCCATTTAGCCTTTCCTTGTGTCAGAAGATGAAGGTCTTCCCCTGCTTCTAGAATTTCTGTTCCTCACATTACTCACAAGCTGAGTGATTCCTGAGATTCCTCCTGTGAGAAAGGTGTGTCTGAACTTTTTCTCCAGCATAGTGGGTGAACAAATGTAAAAAAAAAAAAAATCATGTCGGACATCTTCCCACATAGGCATGGAATGAATTTTACTAAGATTATTCTAAAATTATCCACTTTCAATTCTTCCTACTAACATGTAATGAATGGGGAAAAGGCATTCAGGACATGGTAATTCTTTAAAACTTGGCTCTTATCAAGGCAATATTGATGACTGGGACATTTACTCAAGTAATAAAATTGTTTTGAAAAATAAAAGTGAATTAAAACTTGTGGTTGGTTTATCTTATGTGATTTTCTTATCAATATAGAAAAAGGCTAGATAGCTTTCAGGAAACGTGCAAATACATTATTTACCTAAAAGTTATGATGATCTGGGAAGAAATTTAAAGTGATCTGTCAAATAGTCCTCATTTAACTGAGATACTATGCATCATTAAAAGGGTATATAATTTTTACATGCAGAGGGCATCCACAGATCTCTTAAGAGAGTATTGTCAAGAAAATGTGAAGGATTTGAGCTTACCCATTGCCTGCCTCAGTTTCATAGTTGCTAGCAGAAGACACACAAAGCCTTGACAGAGACAAGGATATTTATTATTTTCAGCACAGCACAGAATGGCATGAGCTTCATTTTTGCATTGATTCTTCTTTTTCATTAAGTTTAATGGAAATGATGCCAAAGAGTTCCAGTGGATACTACACTCATCATCTATGTCACAGCTGAGGTACTACACCTAAGGCAGCTCAAATCTTTGGGGAGTAAGCACAATTGTCTGGTGTTGTCAATGAGAGAGACACTATACTTACAGGTGTTATGTTGAAAAATGAGTAAATCCATTCTTTCCTCCATAAATAAACATTGTCTCAGTCTTCCAAGGCTATTTACTAAAACAGGCAGATTTAAAAGACAATCTGGAATAAAAGCGGAGCTAGCGCCTGTCTACGCAGATGCACCAAAAATGCGTAAGACCAGTTGAAAAGCATCTTTCGATAGATACTTTTCCAGGTTTCCAGCTTGTTTTTTCTTAACACGAAAGTTCTGAGAAAGTACTTGTACTCAAGATTCATGCTGCCATTTGTTTTCTCCAACTTGCTTTTTACAAGCACCTGTCCCCATGTTACCAAATAAAACACTGTTCTCACATATTCCAAATTGTAAGTTCCAGGGGTACAAAAAAAGAGAATCTCACAGGAGAAACGTATTTATAATTTGCTGATAAAATGATATTGAATGCAATAAATCTTGCGCTAAATTCCCTTTTTTCTATCTCTAGCAAATTCTTTTATGCTTGATTGTTAATTTATACCATGTATTTAGCATTTAATAGCCAAATTTATTCATAAAACACAACATAGCAGTCCCTGGTATAAGCATTTTCATTTTGACTTTTTTTTTTTTTTCTTTTTTGCAATTTTTGGCCAGGGCTGGTTTTGAACCTGCCACCTCTAGCATATGGGGCCAGCACTCTACTCCTTTGAGCCACAGGTGCCTCCTGGTATAAGCATTTTTATATGTGGGTTATTTATTCCTCATAAGAGCACTGAAAAGTAATCGTCATTATAAAATCCTTCAAAAGATGAGAAAGCTGAGGGACAGATATTCAATGATTTATTCAAGACTTCAGGAACAATTTGTGGCAGAGCAGATTTTTGAAATTAAATTAGCTAACCACCAATTCTTGGAATTTAAACACCTCATTATGCCACCTAGTATATGTAAATAATGATATGCATACTATATAATTATGTTATCTAATTTATACTGGATGGAAATAAAATGACGTGGTGCAGTTGACCCTGAGCAACACAGGTTTGAACTACACCATTTCATTTATATGTATTTTTTTATTAAATATAGTAATAACTGTGTAGCCTCAGGTTCCAAATCTATAACCAAATGTGGATACAAATATGGTATTTGTGGTGTGGGAAAGCTGAGGATATGGAAGACTAACTTTTAGTATATGTGGGTTCTACAGCGAAACTGCAGGTCTTAAGCATTTGCAGATTTTGGTGTCTTTGGAGGTCTTGGAACCAACGCCCTGTGGATACTGAGGGACAACTGAATTTTTATTTTAATACAACAGGACTAGAGGATATATGCAACGAACACTTTAAAATTCATTTAAGTGAATTTTTGTTTCATTCTAATGCTTTTTTAATACATGTAATCTTGGAACTTCTCTGAATACAAAAATGGGGTCAGTATTTATATAAGAAGAGTATATATACTTTCTCCAGAGGGTGGGAAATGTGATCACGGTACACGTGAGATTAGAGCATTTCTCTCAGAGAGAAAAACGAAGTCTTGATTAAAGAATGTCTCTCACTTCCAGGGTAAGATGGTTCACAACATCTTCACAAAAAAATCTGCAAATAGTTAAGAGAAAATGACTGTGACGGTAGACAAATACTTTCTGCTGCTGCCTGTTCCTATTCTACCACTGTGTATTTGTACATAAGACAAATATTCAGTCCACTGAATTTAGATTTTACTGAACTTGATTGGGAAAATTATGCAAGGCCAGAGATAAAGAATTTTGAGCTGGATGCCAGAACTTGAAAAAGCTCTGCATTTTTCCTTCTGAAAAGAGAGGGCAGTGTTTTTATTATATAATGGCAGGAAGATCAAAGCAGAAATTTGGCACCAAAAGATCAGACTTTGACTGAATCTGTTAAAATGACGATTTTATTTCTTTTTTGGACCCTATAGAAATACAAGTTTCCAGTTGCAGGTAGGATGAGACCATCTGACTGGCAAATTAAATGCAGGTGAAAGTTACGTTTGCCATTTAAGACTGAGCTGATTGTAAGATGCACTGGGATCTTTCTCACACTCTCCTCTTTTTACTGAATGCAGAGGAGCCAGTGGAAGCCTCTAAGGAATTCCAGAAAACGGAATCCGCCATTGGACCATGAGATGGATTAAAAGGACAAAAAATGTGTTAAGCCATGGATACTTGCAGTTTGTCTGATTTGGAAACTAATATTAATAACCTTAATTAATACATGCAGTAAGAGCCCAGGGATGATTTTGCAATGATTATTTTTATAGTAAAAGTGGCAATAATAGCATGATTAGATAAATGTAAGGGGCTAAACTTTAGGGTTGTTCTAATATATATACATACTTTGCTTGTCCATACACATAATGGGACACCCCTCACTCTTTGTTGAACTCAGACATAGCATGTGATTTCCTGTGGGCAATGAAATGTAAATACACTGACATGTCTGTTGCCTTCTAGAAGTGGAGACCCAGAGTGTGCCACACAGCATTTTCTTTTTCCTGGGTTGTAGCAACTTTCGAAGTTATGGTGTGGCTTTTCTGTCCTCTGGATGCCGTCATAAGGGTGACAATTAGAGCCCTAAGCAACATGATGGATATGTGGAATGAATAAGATAGAAATGAGTTGATTCAACCACTGCTATTTAAAGTTTGTTTGTTTGTTTTTTTAATCACTCAGCTTAGTTTTCCTGAAATACCTGTACGGCTATAAAGCAATAGTATTTGCTCTGATATGTTATGTGTTTCTTACTGGCCAGAGCTGGGCAAGGGCAAATGTTCTGGGCATGGCAGTATTCTGAGAGTTGAGAGCCAACAAAATTTGTTGCCTGTGTTCCTGCCCGCAGTCCATCTGAAGTTGTGTTGATGCTGCTATAGGAACACTACATACCCATCTCACTTCTTCCATGGTCAAACTCTCACAAGCCTGATGTGTCTGACATGAAACAAACGTATACAGGCATCATGAGGGCAATCAACAGACTACTTCAGTGCAACTGTCCTTCTTGGGTTTGGTGAATATCAACCTGGGAAATAAGTTTTTACTTTTATTAATAATGTCAGCAAATTGAACAGAAGGTGAATTTCCGCCCCCCCATGTAGGTCTGGATCAGTATATTTATGGAAAGTAATTACTAATCAGAAAAGTTTCTAAGCAATTAAACATAGCCAAGAAATTTATACAAAGATCTTATCCATTTATTACTCAAAATGGAGTATAATTTATGAGTTTTGTCTCCTATTTTGGCCAATAGAGAAAAGGTCCACTCACTCTTTTGTAGTTTTCCTCTAAAGATTTAACCCATTGTTTCCTTTTGAAAACAAAGAATAATAGCAAAGTTGTGCAACCAAAATTCGTTTCAAAGTTCATGAGCAGTTAATATTACATATCTCTGTAATTTCATGTAACTTAAGGTCTGAATCTCTTTTACCAAAATACTTGACACTTTACCACATACAACCTTATGCAAACAAGTGGGGCATAGGAGATATATAAAACCCCCCAAATAAATTTATTAAGTTTCAGTAATAAATACACCTGAAATACAATTCAAATATACTCTACATTTTAGGTTATTTGTGATCCAAAGTTCTTCACATTTATTTTTCTTCAGTTTGAAACACCTTTATTTTTTAATGCAAAATAACGCATATGTAAATTATTCATTCATTTTCCAAATTTCATAAATGACCAAGCTTGGCTATTCTTTGCTAATCACTGTGTTGAAGAAAACAGACCCAGTTCTTGCCCTCATGGATCTTGCCTATGAGGGGGTTCAGTAAGCAAGCAAATAAATAGGTAATGTATAAATTGTCATGTGTGAAATTCATGTATTATAGGGGCTCTAACCGTGGCTGGGGATGGAGGTCAGTGGAGTCAAGTGATGCTTCTCCAAGAAGGTGACACTCTGAACCTTCAAGAAGAACTAGAAGTTAGCTTGGGTGTAGCATGGAGATGCCCGTGTTCCAGGCAGGTAGAAAGAACTGACTGTACTAGACATTAAGGAGGCAGCAGCCTCCACTTTCAAGCAAGCACAGCTAAGGTGAAGTCACCAGAGGGAGGAGCAAGGTGCTTAGGTGATCAAGGAGGAAAGGCACAAGTCTTCAGGACACAGGACCCAGGCAACCATGGTGAAAGTTGTTGTCTTTGAAAACATTGAATGTCTGAGGAGAGAAAAGTTCAAGGAAAAAAGGAAAACCTTTGATAAATACCCACTTTCAAATCATTGGTGAGCAATATCCATTTATTACTCAAAATGGGGTATAGTTTATGAGTTTTCTCTTTTCAAAGCACTTTGTATATCTGGAATAAAATTATTTATATTTTCCTACTTATGATCTGTCTCTCACTAGTAGATGTAAACTCCATGAACAAAAAGCGCCTTCTCTAACTTGTCTGTTTGCTCAGTAATAGTGATTAAATGCATAAACACAATTTTACAAATCCCTTTCCTACATACACACAAGCTTGTACCCTTCTCATGTA
This sequence comes from Nycticebus coucang, assembly GCF_027406575.1. Taxonomy (NCBI): domain Eukaryota; kingdom Metazoa; phylum Chordata; class Mammalia; order Primates; family Lorisidae; genus Nycticebus; species Nycticebus coucang. Next base: position 58,055,176 of record NC_069780.1, on the reverse strand, counting down.
TTTACTAAACCATTATAACTTACTAATAAAAGGAAATAACCATGTTCAGGGTAAATTTTAACAAATTAATGCTTTTATCCATTTCATTTAGAAGTATACGATTATGTAACCTTTTTATGTGGATGTTGAGAATAAAAACAATTTTTATTGTTTAAGTGACAACATGACTTGTTAATTGAACGTACAGATTTATGTTCTCCATCACCATTTCAGGCACACTTTTGTGAATTCTGCCTTAATCACCATGAATTCTTTCTGATCCAACTATTATGTCTAAAATAAATTGTCAGCAAACATCAATAAATAACTACACCAGAGCTATATCACATGAGCTAGATGATGTGAGACATAATTAATAATAAACAGATTCTATCTTTAAATTCTATAAGCCCACAAGCATTTAAATTATAATCATGGTACAGTGCAGTAACCTATCTTCCATTAATTATATCCCATAAAAGCAATATACCTTCACTAATTAATTATACTTGAAGTAACAACTATGGCTTAATTAAATGAACCATTCTTAATAATGAAACCTTAAAATAATTGGAATTTTCTGTCTAGAGGCAGTAACAATTATTGTCATTAGAAAGGAAATCAAACATGGCCACACCAAGCGAAACTAATTCACTAGTGACATTGAACCTGAGATTACCTGGGGCAGTAGTTCTCAAATATTTCTGTGAAGGCACAACTATTAAATATTTTAGATTGTGTGGGCTATGTGATCTCTATTACAGCTGCTAATATCTGCCAATGCGGTGCATAAATAACCATAGATAATATGTCAAATAAAATGATGTCACTGTAATCCAATCAAAGTTAATTTACCATGGTAGATAATGGTCCTGATTAGTGCTGTGGTATGTAGTTTGATAACCTCTAACATAGGATCAATTTACTGAGCCGATCTCTAATGTATATCTTGATTTTGTGATATTGTAGCCTGGATTCATGTCCTTCTCATCCCTCCATCTTGGGGTTGTAAATATCCTTTTGTATAAAATATTACACTAAATTACACTTATCTCTATTTATTTATTTTGTTTTATGAGACAGAGTCTTACTCTGTTGCCCAGGATAGAGCATGATGGCATCAGCCTAGCTCCCAGCAACCTCAAACTCCTGGATTCAAGCCTCCCAAGTAGCTGGGACTACAGGCACCTGCTATGACACCTTATTAATTTTTCTATTTTTAGTAGAGACAAAATCTTGCTCTTGCTCAGGCTGGTCTCAAACTGCTGAGCTAAAGGGATCCTCCCACCTTAGCCTCCCAGAGTATGCGGATCACAGGCACCACACCTGGCCACATTTATCTCTATTTGGCACATATTTTCTTCTTCTGTTTTATAATTTAGCATTTTTCAGCCATTAAGGTTTAGGTTATAGTAGTGATTGCGGTATTATGAAAACTTCTTGGGGGCAGGACACAATTATAAGAGGGACTTTATCTGACAAATACAATCAGTGTGAACTAATTCTTTGTACCCTCAATGAATCCCAAATGATAAAATTATAATTTTTATAAAATTATAAACAACAACAACAAAAAAGAAAAGTATACATGTTTGTCATGTATGTTCATAAGAGATAACAGTGGCCACACTGAAACTGCACAATATGACCAACCAAAAAACAGGCAAGGAAGAGTTTGAGTATACAAATAATGGAGTATAAGAGATATTTCCTTACAATTGCATTCCAATGGGCACATCAGAGACTGACCCTGACTGACTGTTTTCACATGTTCTGTTGTCCCACTCCCACAGATGTGCAACCCTCTCCCTTTTGTTGGGGTCATTCCTTGAACCCACCATTCCAATGGAATGCAACCATTTCAATGTGAGTCCCTATGTCACTTCTATTCCTTTAGTTTACAAATTTGGGGAGGAGATAATGCATAATTTTACAACTTTTTTTTTTTTTTTTTTCAGAGACAGAGTTTCACTTTATTGCCCTTGGTAGAGTGTGTGCCATGGCATCACACCTCACAACAACCTCCAACTCCTAGGCTCAGGCTATTCTCTTGCCTCAGCCTTCCAAGTAGCTGGGACTACAGGCACCCACCAGAATGCCTAGCTATTTTTTGGTTGCAGATTGTCCAGGGCTGGGTTTGAACTCACCACCCTCGGTAAATGGGGCAAGCACCCTACCCACTGAGCCACAGGCGCTGCCTTTCTGAGATATGGATGCCTTTTTATCAAGCTTAATATCCCTGCTTTCATTCATGGTTTACTGATTGTATTGTTGTTCCTATAGAAGGGAGAGTGCTCTGCCTTCTTTTCCATTTTATTTCATCCCAGCCATTAATTTTCAGTCAAAATTAATACCATTGACAGGAATGAAATGAAGACCAATTCAGGAAGCATTGTTTAAAAAAGTAGATTAAATGTATCGATCAAAGGTAATACTGTAATTTTGATTCAGTATCCCATCCAAACTTTTCTCCTACAGGACTTACATGGTGGCTATTGACAATTCTTTTCCCTTTTGCCGCATTTCCATTTTTCTTCTCTATCATTAGTTTGGTCATATGAATATGTTTTAATATGTTAGATTAAACAAAGTAAAGTTCCATCAGTTCATATGTCTCAAGAATATGAAACTTTTTCTTTTTCAGAGCAAACTTTCTCACAGATGCAAGAGGTGACATCTGTGTTAGGCTGAATAATGGCCTCCAAAGTATCCAGGTCCTAATCCCCTGGGCATGTAAATGCTACCTCAGATGGTACAGACTTGCAGATGTGATTGAGGAATATTGAGATGGTAGATTGTGAACAAAAATAAAATCTGGAGGCTCCCCCACCCAGCAACCGACTGACTGGAATGCCCTCTTGGCCAAGGGGATCCCTCAAACTGAGTTGTTAGCCATAAAAAAGGAGATCAGATGTGCCCATTGTGCTCCCCTCCCCTTAGAAATGTCCTCTGTTAACAGGCCTGTGTAAGACACACCTGCAGGTCCTCAGTATATACAACAAACCACTTGAATCTGGACAAGTGTCCTGTAATTGTCCCTGATTAATAGACTCTTATCTTATTTCAGCTTTTCTTTTCAATGACTCCTGGTCTGTTAAACAGGGTCTAACTCTTTCAGCCAATTTTCAGTGAAAGAATCTTTAAACCCACTTATAAACCGTGAGCCCCTGCTTTAAGATGTCCCACCTTTGGGGGTCAAAACATGTACACCTTCCATGTATTGATTTATGACTTTCCCTTGTAATTTCTCTCTGCCTAATATGTATAAAACCAAACTCCAACCCTACCACTTTGAGTCAAAGTTTCTTGGGTGTGTCTCCAGGCCATGATCCTCAAATCTGGCTCAGAATAAACCTTTTAAAATTATTTTACAGATATGGATTCTTTTCCATTGACAAAATCATCATGGATTACCTTGGCAAGCTCTAAATGCAATCATGAATGTGCTCATAAAAGTGAGGGAGAAGGAGATTTCACATAGAATGTGGAAGGTTATGTGATTATGGACATGGAGAAAGGCTTGAAGATGTTACTTGCTGAATTTGTAGATGGAAAAAGGGGCCATGAGTCAAGAAATATAGTTCTGGTAGCTGCTGTTCTTCTAGCATAATTTCTAAAATTATTCTTCCCTGGAGTCTCTGGAGCAAGCAGGCCCCTGTTCACAGCTTGGTTTTGGCCCAGTGACACTGATTATGGATTTCTGGCCCTTAGAAATGTAAAAGAAAATACTTGTGGTGCTTTAAGCCACCCAGTTTGTAGTAATTTGTTACAGCAGCCAGAGGAAATTAGCATAGCCTCTCTTCTTGTTCCCAGATTTAAAGGGAGGTCCTCTAACATTTCCACATCGTGTCCTTAGGCATTAATTATAGAATTTCAAAAGAGTTTTTTATCTGGTTAATGAAGTGCCTTTTAAATCTGAGTTTAATAAGAATATATATCATGAATTAATGATGAATTTTATCAAATACTTTTTTGTATCTATATCTTATGTATCTGCATCTACTGAAATGATGTGATTTTTCTCATTTAATCTATGAATGTGGTGAATAATATACTTTTTAATTGGATCTCAATTATAGAGAATTAGATACATCATTATCCCTGATTAATGACATTCTTTCATCCTATGTTTATTCATGGTCAGCTTTTATATGTAGAAAATGAAATAACTTTTATAGTAATTGTGAGCACCCAGAATACACCATCTCATATGAAAGCCAAATCACGTTTAACCGTGAAGTTTCTTACTCCCATCTAAGTTTTTATAATCATCATTGTTTAAATGACCACTTCTTTCTTCTTTCAACCACCAACTAAAATCAAAGCTCAGTATGGAAGCCTCTCTTGCCTCCCATTTGTTGCTTTCTGCTAGGCCTCTTGGAGACTCATCTAGTGCAGGTAAATCTTTGATACCAGCCACATATAGAGGGCATTTGTATACAGATATTTAGCCTCTTTTTCTGAGATTACCTCACGGAAAAATTTGTATCATGAGACTCAGACACTTTGGATGCTACAAACTACTCTGCTCTCTGTCTCTCATAGTAAAACTTCACTTTCTGCTTATGATTTCTCTTCTTCATGTCAGTATTTGGGAAATGCTCTCAGAGAAAAAATAGCTAGGTGAATGTAATTTATCTTGTATGTTTATTTCTTGTAAATAATAAATCCCCTCCAGCTCTGTATGCATGGGTTGTTCTCCGTTGCCTTACCACAGGTGTCTGATGGAGTTGGCCTGGCATTTTTAGTCAACTTCAGAGAGTGAGTTTGTTCACCGTATACTTCTCCTCTTTCATGGCCTGAACCTGAAATTCTCTAATACATATTTAAATGGATAGTTGTTATAGTTTATGTTGCATTTCTTCTGTTTTTAATGAGAAATTTTAAGTTTTTCATTTTGCCATAATTCTGGAATTAAGGACCTATTCATCTCATTTTAATCTAGTTTCTTAACCATAATTCTAATGAAAGTATTCTTTTAATGACCGCCAATAACTTCTATATGGGAACTCTTCACATTTTCTAAAGTATCAGCAGCATTTTAAATAGTTGATGACATTCTCTTCTTCTAAACATTTTCAATTATAGACTTCTTTAAAAATATGTTAGGTAGTTAGTTAGAAATGGATCTCTTGGGGAAGGAGGACAGGGCAGGGGGGCCCAGGCCTTCATCTAGTTGCTGCCCACATTAATTCTGTCTCAAGTATTGTTCACACGTGGGGAGAAGGGAACATCCTAACAATCTACCCATCAGAACTTAGTGTGCCAACTGCATCAAGATGGAGGACTCTCTAGCTGAGCAACAGGTACAATAGAGTCTTAAAGGTGACCTAGAACAGCCTTAAGACTCTTGTTCCAAGGAGACCTTTGACAATTGAAGTAGGCCTGAAGCAGATGGTACAAAAGAAAATTGGCAACAGTCAAAAACCCATGCCTCTTTGCCTCTTTACCTTCTTGCCATGGCAATGGTGGCCAATTCACTGTCTATGGCAAATGTATCTTGCTTTATAATCTTGTATTTTGCTCTGTAAACTTTTCTCTTCTTCAATAAACCCTGTTTCCTGGTTGCATTACTTTGGGATATCTGGTCATTTTTCCACCAAGAGTCCTTCAAGAACCAGGAACCCAGGCAGCTTCCTGAAAATCTAACATTTTAGGGCACAGACAGCTGTCTTGGAACCCAACAAATACACTAGCCTTGACTTTTTTTTTTTTTTTTTGCCACCTTAGTTCAATTTTTTACAGTTCAATTCCAACACATTTAGTTTCTCACTTCATTTTTTATTAATTTACATTATTTGTCTAAACTCTAGCTTGGGTGATTTAACAGCAGCAACAACAACCAAAATGCATTGTTTTAAAAACATGAATGTGTTGATGAAAACACTCTCCACAAATTATTATAATAAAGGGGTATAAGACAAGAAGTGTGGTAGGGGCCTAAATTTGCAAAGGTACAGGGAGAGTTAAAATTAGAGGTAATAACCACCTTTTTCTCCTAGTTTGCTTTTTTTAATGTCTACCTAGGAGTCACATAGCTGGTGGACATGAAGACTTTTAACTTTCCCCACAGATGACATCACCCTTGTGAAACCTAAGGCTAGTTTTTAAGACAGCTTCTGGGCCTGCTAGTGGACAGCTGTCCCACCCAGAGCAGGGGTCTATATCCAGGAACTAACTCAATTGGTACTGCAACACACCTACCCTACAACCTACTCAGCAAAGAATAATGTCTACATCCTTAAGATTCTTCCCTGAACCAAGCCAATTAGAAGATCCATTTGCCTAATCTTCTGCCCACAGAATTATCTTTTAAAAACCATTTCTCCCAAATTTTAGGGGAAATAGATTTGAGAAATCCTTCCCATCTCTTCTCATGAAGTCTAGAATATTAACCCTTTTCTCTGCAGTAAACCCTGCTTTTTTTTTTTTAGCTTCCTCTTGAGCAGTTGGCAATAATACCTCATTGGGCTGAAACATTGGTAACACCAACAAATTTTACTTTTTCTTCTGTCTGTTCTCTAACTTCAAGACCTAGAAACAGTGTTGATTAATCACCATCTTTCATTTTCTTTATGCTGAACACATCACTGATAGTCTGGTTGTAGCAGGAATCTCTCTGTCAGGTCCTTGGTCTTGGAGATTTGAAGAGTGAATATGTGAAAGGACAGATTTTATTGATAGATAGATGGGGCAGGGAAGAAAGTCAAAACCTTTGGCAAGCCAAAGGGGGGTTCCTAAGCAGGTAGCCCATTTGGGGTCTCTGTCTAGGGGGTTACATATTGTTTTCCTATCCTGTGGGCAGGGGGATTGAGAAGATGTAAGGTATGTCTGGAATATGTCACAACCAGTGCTAGGGGTGCTAGAGGTCTGTGGGAAGAAGTTAATTTTAAAACTATTCATGTGTGGGAATGTGATCCCTCCCAAGGAAGCTTCCCTGCTCCAGGGATGTATAGTCTCAATCTTTTTATTGGCTGAATAGTATTCCATTGTCTCCATAGACCACAGCTTATTAATCCATTCCTGGACTTGTGAGGATTTAGGTTGTTTCCACATTTTGGTGATTGTAAATTCGGCTGCCATAAACAGTCTAGTGCAAATGTCCTTATCATAAAAGCATTTTTTTTCTTCAGGGTAGATGCCTGGTAATGAGATTGCAGGATCAAATGGAAGGTCTAGTTTGAGTCCTTTGAGGATTCTCCATAATTCCTTCCAAAAAGGTTGTATTACTTTGCAGTCCCACCTGCAATGTAAAAGTGTTCCCTTCTCTACATCCACGCCAGCATCTGCAGCTTTGAGACTTTGTGATGTGGGCCATTCTCATTGGAGTTAGATGATATCTCAGGGTGGTTTTGATTTTTATTCCTCTGATAATTAAGGATGAGGAGCACTTTTTCATATATTTATTAGCCATTATGTCTGTCTTCTTTAGAGAAGGATCTATTCATTTCACTTGCCATTGATATAAGGGACTGTTTATTCTTTTTTTGTTGATTAATTTGCACTCTCTGTAGATCCTAGTTACCAAGATTTTGTCTGATTCATAATATGCAAATAGTTTTTCCCATTCTGATGGTTGTCTATTTGCTTTGGTTATTGTCTCCTTAGCTGAACACTTGAGGGTATCAGCCTGGGGAAAGACTTTATGAAGAAGCCTCCAGAGGCAATTGCAACAACAACCAACATAAACAAAGGGGACTTAATTAAGCTGAATAGCTTCTGTACAACTAAGAAGACAACATCTTATATTTTTTCATGTAGAATGAAGCATAATGGATTTCTCTTTCTATATTTTGTCCTAAATTCTATCACGTCTCATAGCAAAATTGTGACATATGCCTCACAGTCTTGCTTTTTGACAAGAACTATCTTTGATCTTCATTTTATATTAAATCATTCTGAATCATTTTGTTTAGTACGTCTCTTGCATAGAGAATTATTTGAATTCTGCTTCATTAAAGAATCTGAAAACATTCCATTTAATGGTAACTTAAGCCCATTTGCGTCCTTGATATTGTAAATATGTGAGTGTTCAGTTCAGTTATACTTATTATTTTTTGCTATATAAACTTTTTATATGAAATTTTGCACTATATTTATACTTCTGGGTTGAGTGAATTCATGTGGTATTTACAAAAAATGTTTCTATGTTTATTCCTCTCAGTATCTTATAATATCCTGATGAAATGTACTAATGCATTAAAATGCACTAGCCCTCTACTGTAACCCTCAGACTGTATGTTAGTACTGTCTGCTGATTTCTTCAATCAGTAATGACAATGTTCTCTAGTAACATCTTTTCTCTCCCTCCTATCATTTTGTTTATCATTTACTTCTATTAAAAATTTTTTAATGGCAGTGAGAGTCTCCTGAGATACTTACAAGTATTATTATTTTTCACTTTTCCTCTCCCTTTTTCTATCACTGTGAATTATATTATTTCTTCCTTTTTGCACACTTAACAGCATCATGTTTTTTCACTTTTATCCCTATTACTTGTTATTTTTTAATTTTTACGTATGAATGTATGTATTTATTTGTTTCTAATAGTTAAGGCTTTCCCTTTATTTAGGTCTTTTTTAAAGTTCGTTAGTGTTCAGGTTACAAGTTCAGCTTTTATTAACTTTATTCCATAATATTTTTAATTATGCCTAGTTCAAAAATTAAGCATATTTAATGCTTATCCGCAGGCTTCATGCTACGTTTTCTGAATTTTAGTAACTGAGGGATTACGAAAAAGTGATCAGATGAACTGTATCTTCAATGTTTCTAAAAGTTCATGATGTTTTGCATTTCTTGATGGATTGAACAAATTAATAATAAAATATTACCTGCCTTCCATATTATTTCTTTTATAATCTTTAAAATAATTACACATTATCTTCTTATATAAAACGTTCCTGTCACAAAGTCTCTTACCAACACAAATGTCCTATCATTTCACTTGTATTACCAAACAATTTAATATTTCTTTAATTTCATTTTTTAAAAACAACCATTATACAGGCATTAATTTCCTTTGTTGAGTTTTAGGATTCCAGCTCTCCTAGGGAAAAAGGACAAAAGGTGGGCTCCTAGGCCCTCATCTTGGTGGTGCCCCACTCTAATCTTGTCCCAAGTATTACCCACACTTGGGGAGTAGCGAACACCCTACCAATCTGCCAACCGCAAAAGAGTGCAAAGAACTCTCTAGCCCGCTGGCCAGTCAGCATAGGTACAATTGAGTCCTGAAGGTGACATAGAACAACCGTAATGCTATTTATAATGGCCTTAGCTTAACTCTACCTTGCTGTTCACACCCCCATAATAGGCTTTCAGAGATACTCTGAAGCAGCGCATGGGAGATCCACATGCTCGGTAAGATTCTGCGGTTCCAGGTGACCTCCGAACCATGAGGTGGACCCAATCTAAACTACGAGTCAGAATCCCTGGCCATAACAGAACTTTTTATTGCAACAAAAGGGGCCCATTCAGTGTCTATGGCAAACGTATCTTGTTTAGTAAATCTATTTTCTTGCTCTTGCTCTGTAAACCTATCATCTTTCTTTTTCTCAATGAACTTTGTTTCATGTTTGTCTTATTTTGAGGTATCTGGTCATTCTTTAGGCAAAAGCACTCCAAGAACTATTAACACAGACAGCTGCATGAACACCAATAGTTCCATGTATAGAATTTTTTCCCTCAAATATTTTTAATCTCCCCATTTCTGTTTTACATTTTTACTCTTATTTTAATATCTCATATCGCCTGCTATATTGGGCATCATTTCAGTTTGGTTTTATGTTCCTTTAAATTAAATCTTTATTCCTCCAAGTTAATTTTTGAAAATTTTATTTCTTCTCTTTTCTGCTCTTTTTTCTCTACCCGACTATTTCCCCCTTTCCTCTCTCTCATTTCCTTACCCTCTTTCTCTCTGTATTTCCTAATTCTCTGGTTATCTCATTACCTATGATTTTGTTCCCAGCATTTTTATTCAAGGTAGATGCCCTTTTCTTTGGGGATGAGTATTGTTGGTGACTTCTGATTGTAGTTCATTGATTGTGGGACCTTTCAATACTTTCCTTCATTTATCTTCATTTTTTCTCTGCCATTGACCCCATTCATCATAGCCCCCACAAGGCTAAGGATTTGGTTAGTTATTCCTGTATTCTGAGTTTTATTCTGAATACTTGTCACTTGGTTTAGTTGATGATATTACCCATGGATTTTTCAATGACCTCTCCTAACTGCTCTGCCCGGTGTTTTAAGAAGATCCAGAAATAATGACAGAAAAGAAGACAGATAAATAGATGGCTAGATAAATACATATATACATACATACATACAAGGTTAGAAAGTTAAGTTCACAAATTCATCCTAGAAAAATTGCTACACACTTCACTGCTCAATATCACTATGGTCCCCTTTGAAGTACTGCTCTCAGAAAGGTATGCACCAATGCCAGTGCCTGCTCCACCCTTCAAAGAAATTTTGGAAATCTTATTCTAGAATGACCATCAGAGCTGTCATTGCACAAGGTCTGACAACTAAGCTCATGAACTCATCTTAGAATAAGTGCTACATACATCATTAGTGAATATCACTATGGTCACCTTTGAAGTACACCCTTTGATCACCTGGTGAGTGTTGTGAAATCCAGCAGTGTGGTATGTAGTACTTCTTATAGATGAGTTCTCAGACTTTATTGCCTGATCTTATACATGCATATAATAGTTTACTATTTAATGTATCTCCAGTTTATCTTATTTAATTTTCTCATTATCAAGAAGTTGTGCTCTGCAATGATAAAATAATCTTATTGTGAGGAAATATTCAGGAAAATATAGTATACTATCTCAATATAGTTGACACTGTATTTTACATGAAAATAAATGAGTAAAAATTTTGGTTGGTCTCTACTTTAGTATAATGCCTTTTTTTAGATAATAGTAACAATTAAATAAAGTATAAGATAAATATATAAAAACTGAAAGAATTTTGTATCCCTCTATGTTTAAGAAATAGGCCTTATTTTTCATTGGCTTATTCATATCCTAAGTCCTCTTGCTTATATAATTATTGTAAAAGCCATAGAATTTATTGGGTCACATATCATTTCTTCCTTTGTTCACTTTTTTAGAAGCAAAAATTTTCTTGTGGTACCTTGTCAGCATTTGCTGTGATATTATATTATCATAGTTGCTTAGCACAAACTTAATGCTGATTCTACTTCTCATCCTTTATGAAAAAACAAACAGAAGAAAGATTGCTGGGAATTGATGCTATGAGAGGGTTAAATAACATTAATATAAAGCTGGTAATCTTCATCTATAAAAATGGAATAGTGAAATACCAAGCCTCCAGCTATTATATGAAAAATTTTGTAGGTTTTAGGAATGCTTCTTAAAGTACCTGGTACAGAAAACATCCCTGTGTGTTTTATCTTTTATATCCTCTAATAGTCAAAAATAGTTTTTACAATAAAATAGTTCTATAGTTATTATATATGTTACATAATTCCTAATTTCTTTTTATAAGTAACTTTATTTTTCACATTTTGAATAATGTAGTTCATAGCCTAATATGATCCTGATTTACAGAAAACAAGGAAAAATTTCTTCCTGCAATTATTCCAAGTATGTATTTCTTCATCTAGGAATGCTAGAAAGAAAAAACAGAACATGCTACTTTTGGGAAACTGACTTCTTTAAAATATTCCTAGAACTCAGTCAACAGGGATTCTTTTCCTTTCACACTGTATGTTTAATTCAGAGTTGCTTCTCTCACACTATATAGACAACCACATCAAGTTGCAAAACATAACAAAACACACATTTCTGTGTTAAAAAATGATATATAAACACAAAGGAAAACATTATTTGAAATGGAAGTTTTATAATATTTAAAATTATTAATGTTTCAGTATTCATTAGCATATTCTTTGAGGAAAGACATTTACTTTCCACAGCCCTTTTCCTCATTCATGAAAATAATATCACCTTTTCTACTTACTTTTGTGTAAAAATTTAAATAAGATAGTATATCTTCTTCATAAATGCTATAAAATATCAGGTATAATATTTTTGTTAATAATTACTACATGTGAATGAAAAATTTGCTAAGTTGTCTTAATAATCATGTCCTTATTTGGATGTCTATATATAAAATGATTCTAAAGTTAAGAACTATTTTCTTGTTAATGGAAAACTCTTTTAATACACAAAAATAAAAATTTTATTGCATTTTAAATAGGTCCTAAGAAGAGGATTAGACAAAGACAACACATCAAAAAGTTAAGAGACAGAAATAGCTTTTTTGTTTCATTTGCTTGCAAATTTAATGAAATCTTAAGTTATTCGACTGTTAAGTCTCATGTCTTTGAGCATCTCAGTAAAGACTGTCAGAAATCATCAAAATTCAACACAACAGAATAAAAGCTAATAGCCTTTTTGTTATACCAAAACTAAAAGGATTGGTAAGACTCAAAATGAATGCTATTACTGCAAATCTTCTTTTATCTAATGCTTTGTGCAGTGAGTGAAAATTGAACAAATACATACCCTTTTCATGGTGTTAAAATGAATTCTGACACTATTAAACAAATATTCTTTGGTCCTGAGACCCCTTCAATACTTTTTTCACAAGTAGTATTATTAGAATATCCTATGTGTTTCCAGTCCATAATATTCTGACTACTGTGATATAATTATTTTCTATGGCATAAAAATGTAGCTTAAAAAATACTGCATTTAAAAAACACTGCAATATGATGACAACAGAATTTTTTGATTGATTATCATGTTAGAGAAATGAATATTGTAATCATCCTGTGATAATTTCTAACATAACTAAAATTTTTTGTTTCCTTTCCAGAATTTTTTACTTAAGTATCAAAAAAGTAACAAAGATAAAATACATAGCTGCAAGGAAATAGAATATGCATATCTCTCAATAAATAAAAGCAGTTAAGGAACTTTGGTATAATTTATATTTTTTTGTTTATTGACAACTAAAGCAAAAACCTAAAGCATAATGACATTGCAGACATTGGGAAAATAGTAAATGAGAAAGATCAATCAAGGGAGTATTATCCTGTAAAGGTTTTCTCCTTCAAAATTATGCTACATATTAATTAAATTTTATGATAGCCATTTATTTACTTATGCATTTGTTTAGTTGACATACATTCCTTGAGGACTGTGTATGTTTGTGTGTGTGTAGTGTACTAGAAAGTTAAAAGTGCCATAGAAAATAGGAAAGTAAATGAATACTTAAACATATTAAATATAACAAAAGTGAGGTGACTCAGTTTTACAGAAAAATTCTACAAATAAGAAAGGAGAGACTATGATAAACTTTGTGGCATTCAAGAACAATATTCCTATATCTATTATTTCCTAATTTAAATAGAAAGATAGAAAAATATATGTATATAGAAATAGACACACTTAGACATGTGTGTATGTGATTGTGTGCGTGTGCATGTGTGTGTGTATTTCTTAGCTTTAACCACTAAGACCTACTAGTAATAACACTTTAATGAACATCCCTAGCCCTGAAAACTTGGATTCACTCCTTTCCAATTTAAAGTGAAACAAGACTCCTTGGAACAATGCCTGATTATGGGTCTGTGGGATAGAAAGTACAAGATGAACCTGAAACATCTTTGGCTGTACAAAAATAAGAACGTCTCAACTAATAATGAAGACATTAAAAAAACATAGGAACTAACTTGAAGGGGCTTTCAATGACCAAATTTGAGATAATCTAAGCAAGAAAATAAATAATAATAATAATAGATTATTATGATTAAGTTAACCAAATCCACACAAATCCACACAAATATAAATTAGTAACTAGTAAATTAATTGCAAATGGACAAGAGAAAACGTTTCCATACAGTGAAAATCTAACCAAAAAAATGTCATAAGCATAACAGTAATAGATACTTACTACTTGGCAAATATCTTATAATTGTTTTAGACAAGATTGCTAAAATTAGTGGGCAAAATTTGGATAAGATAAAAAGATATTTACATGGGCTTCATCTATCTCACAAAAAACACTGTTTTCAAAAATAGTAACTTTAAAGTGAAAAAATCTGCAGATAATATCTTAATTGAGTAGAGTGAACATCCCCAGTAATGAGACAGGCTGAAACCATGCACCTCCTGATATGTTGTACTGGAAAGAATGAGCTCAGAATTACGGTATTCTTCTCAAAATATTGAATTTTATAAATTCCACCATGGAGAAATATCATAAAAATTCAAATTTCAAAATAATAATCAAAAAGGCATTTTGACAGTATTTAAAAGTGTCAATATCAAGAAAGATAAAGATAGACTTTTAAATTGTCATAGAATAAAGAAGATTAAAGAATTGTAGCAAATAAAGAAAACATGTTGACCCTGCTTCTAATCCTGGGATCATTAGCAGAATATGTGAATGAGGTCTGTAGAAAAATTCGTAATTCCTTAACAATTTTCTAATTTTAGTAACTGTACTCTTATGTGAGATGTTAATGGCTGGAAATCTGAGTGAAGAATATATAAGAATGCTCTGCATTATTTCCCTAATTTTTTTCCAAGTCTGAAATGAATTTAAAAGGGAAATTTAAAATTAAAATATATAATGAAGAAAAAACAATAGTCTTAATCTTCTGAAGAACTATGGTAAATTATGAAATTCATGGTCCATTCCTTAGGTATTTTATATTACAGTGATTAAAGCATAAAATAAGTGTCAGCAAATAAAATAATAATAGATTACAATGAAAGTTATCACCACATTCTGTGTATTTAATAAGAACAGACCTAGTAAATAATAACAGATCTATGTAAATAGATCTATATAAATAATAACAGATTTATTTAAAGGTTCTTGAGTGACTATTATATTAACGTCTGCCTTATCTCATTTATCTTTACACTATTTTGTGGCTCAGTGAGTAGGGCGCCAGCCCCATATGCCGAGGGTGGCGGGTTCAAACCCAGCCCCGGCCAAACTGCAACCAAAAAATAGCCGGGCGTTGTGGCGGGCGCCTGTAGTCCCAGCTGCTCGGGAGGCTGAGGCAAGAGAATCGTGTAAGCCCAAGAGTTAAGAGGTTGCTGTGAGCCGTGTGACGCCACGGCACTCTCCCCGAGGGCGGTACAGTGAGACTCTGTCTCTACAAAAAAAAAAAAGATAAATATTATTAATTTGATTAGTTAGTTAGAAAAAGTAATAGGGCAACTAAAAACAATCATACAGCCTGATTAATATTTTACATTCGCTAAATGACAAATATATATCAAATTAACCTTTAAACAACAAAAGACAAATTTAATTGTTTATTTATATATATTTTAACTTAATTTCCAAAGCATATAAATATGAATAGTAGTATAACATGTTAACATGGAAGGTGTATGACTTATTGGTGTTTGAAGGACTTAGAATTAAGAATTTAAAATTTAAACCATTTAAGTTGGTATAAATAAGGCCGCCTAATGTACACCCCAATCTGTTATTACTTTTGATCATTTCTATTTGTCCTCCAGTGTAATCTCCATTTTACTTTACTAATTATCATGTTCATGTTTTAAAGTATAAAGATCAAATTTAGTATCCAATTCATAGATTCTTATTTTCTGGTACAAACATGACATAGATAATACTGAAATACAGGTGATAAGGTTTGCAGTAGAAAATCTAATTAAAAGGCAAAAGTATATTTCAAAGACATTTTACTAATCCCCTTTTTTATTTCTAATATTTCTATGCATTTTAATAATTATACCTTAGTATGCTATAATACTTTACATTTCTGAGAATATTGGTAAAGATAATTATGTCTTTGATAGGTTTTTATGTCATTTTTCTACCTAAACATTGTCTTACTCCTTAAAAAGTGACTATTAGCTAGCCAATAAAATCTCAGGAGAAAAGCTGTTAAAATTGATAGCTACATTTTTCAATACCATCCACATAGCCAACAATTCAGAGTTTTAATACATTGGAAATGTAACCTTGTCACTACTTTGGAGAGGTGCTGTACGGGTGAAGGACTGCTTGGGTTAATCTTTCTTAAAATGTCAACTAATTTCTTCTTTGACCATTTCTAGAAAAAGGGGTGAAAAGGCATTATAAAAATGGGTTAAAAGCATCTAAAGTAGCATTTTAGTTTTTTTTTTTTTCAGAAAAATATTTGAATCTTTAAATATACAAAGAAATGTGGAAACTCTCGAACATTGGTCATGAAAATACAAACTACATATCTGACAATAACTCCTCTGCCTACTTTATCAAATATGTTTAGATTGGATATAAATGGAGTACTTATTTCACAAATCTCCTGGGTTGAAGGTAAAAACTTTTCTATTCTTAGGAAATAGAATAAAATAAATTGTTTACAAAGAAGCAATGATATTTATTTCATCCATAGCATTCCAACTCAGGAATTAGTTTATAAAGGTTATCAAGACCCCAAATTATCTGAGATTGGAAAAGATAGAAAAGCAAGACAAGAAGTTATATTTTTTCAAGTAGCATTTCAGTGGACAAACTCGAAAAAGAGAGAGATGGTGTATTTCTATCCACTGAAATCACTTCCTTTTTTTCCACCTCATATTTTTAAATGGCCTTAAATTTATTGACTATTTACCAACAAAATTAATCTCACTCTTCACATCATTTTTTCTCTATTTTCTCTCCTTAATTTATTCCGTAATATCATTTTACATTTCATTCAATGAGGATTCAAAGAAATGTGCCACGTGCATAACAGCTCAACTAACCATTAGGTGGACTATACAAAGGGATCAAAAAATATATTCCCTGCCTTCTTAAAGTTGGCAGTCTTATTTCCTTGATATGGCAAATCTGCATTCTTTATTTTTAGTAATTTTCCATATTTTTCTTACTCTCTGAAAAGTTTTAAGATATAAAATGTAGTCATTTTTATTATCTAAGTTTCCATTGATTCTCTAACTCAATTTATCACATGGTTAATGATTTTCAACTCTGTTTCCAATTTTGAAACAAACTTAAGAAGTAGATGATAGTTCTTACCTCATGTAAGTTAGAGTTTAGGTAAATTGATCATAAGCTAGAAAGAACTAATGGAATGAAAAGTTTAGGAGAATTCTATGGCGTAAGCATGAAGGAAACAGAATTAAACACCATCTGGAGGCTGTAGAAAAATAAATTGCCTCCTTTTTATCCGAATGATTTTACAAATGTCTCTTCCAAAACCCCACCCTTCTATGGCATTCAATTCTTACCTTTACTTTATTCTGTTTTACATTTTGTATTATTTTCCAGCTTTATTTTTTCTTCTTTTTTAAATAATTATTTCATAGAGAAAACATTTCTTCACAAGATTTGTATTGGTTTATCTCTAATAGTTACACATAATATTAATAAGAAAATGTTACCCAGGATTTATCAGTTGCAAAAATTTCCACCAACTATAATTTAGAAAAAAGTCAAATACCCTGAAAAGTTGTAAGAATAAAAAAAGAATACCTATATACCAGTAACTCAATCCATGTGTATGAATATGTGAAAATTTTATAAAATTTATTAACAAATTAATTCTAAACAACACTGTAATTCCCAGAAATCGGTAATTAGTTATTTCTACAAAGGACAAGACAGTAAATTTTAGAATTTGTGACCCAATAGTACTTTCTGTCATAACTACTATACTCTGCTGTAGCATAAAAGTACATAATATATAAACAGAAGATGTGTCTATGACATAATACAATTTTAGTCATGGAAACAGGTATTAATTTTTTTAATTTTATGATTTATGAAATATCATTCTTCTGTTAATTATATTTATCAGGGGGGAAGAACAAGATGGTGGGCTAAAGAGAGCATATTTACAACCAAGCATGGTGATATTGGGGAGAAAAAACTTCAGGCACCCCCAGGGTGTGGGCTCTGCCCAGAAATATCCCTTCCACATCACAGCAAAGCAGTGAAAAACTTCAGGGCCCCAAGACGAGGATAAAAGCAGTGAAGAAGTGGCCCATACTTGTTTTCAGGTGGAGGCTACAGGTGCACCCACAGCTGAAGTCAAGAGAGTTTGCAGAGAAAAGCCCTGTAGGGTTTTCTTGACATAGGCACTTGTTTGAGTCACATTGGAAGAGTGAGAAAGTGATTTTGAAGAGCTCCCAAGGGCCATGAATGAACCACCCACTTGAGTGGCACTTTCATTGTTCATCAGCAGGCTAGGTGAAGACTGCCTTGCAGGTTGGCTTGCAGGGTGCTAGTGAAACACATGTCCTGGTGCACCTGGTAAGCATGGCAGCCTCTTCTGGGAAGATATGAGCAACACATGCTTCCCTGGGAAAGCCACTGTGTCACCAAGGGGCACAGTTTGGAAAGGTCAAGATGTGTGTATTAAGCATGCCAAGGAGAGCTTCAGGATCCCAACCCTGTGGGATTTGAGAGCAAAGAAGTAAGGAAGATGGGACATGGTTTCCTCAGTAAGTTAGAGGCTTCCAGTCTCCATCTTATACAGATATATCAGTGAGGTGATTAGCATCTCATACCCCAAAAGATCAGCTGTTGCCCAGGCATATATATATGAAGGAATGGAAAATGAAGAGCAATCCAATCGTAAACCTAGTAGAAGAAAAGAAATAATCAAAATTAAACCAGAAATAAATGAAATTGAAAGTAAAAGAAGCATTCAGAAAATAAAAAAAATAAAAAGTTGGTTCTTTCAAAAGATAAATAAAATCGATGAACCATTGCCCAGATGAACCAGAAGTAGAAAAGTAAAATCTTTAATAACCTCAATCAGAAAAGAAAAGAGGGTAAATAAGAACTGATACCACAGACATACAAGAGACTTTTTCTGACCACTATCAAATCTCTATGCCCAGAAATTTGACAATGTGGAGGAAATGGACCAATATCTTGAATCATACCATCTTTTCAGACTTAACCAAGAAGAAATAGATTTCTTGAACAGACCGATATCAAGTACTGATTACAGGAAAAATAAAAAAGCTTCCAACAAAAAAAGTAACCTGAGAGCAGATGGCTTCACATCAGAAGTCTATCAAACCTTCAAAGATGAGCTTGCACCTATGTTGCAGAACTTATTCCAAACCATTGAGAAGGAAGTAATCTTTGCCAACATGTTCTATGAAGCAAAGATCACCTTGATTCCAAAACCAGGAAAGGACCCAATCATAAATGAGAACTACAGACCAATTTCACTAATGAATATCAATGCAAAAAACAAACAAACAAAAAAAAACTTAGCTAATAGATTGCAGCTACTTATTAAAAAAATTATACAACATGATCAAGTAGGCTTTATTCAAAGGATGCAAGGCTGGTTTAACATACACAAATCCATCAATGTAATACATTTTAGCAAGAGAAGCAAAAATAAAGACCATATGATCCTCTCAATAGATGCAGAAAAAACATTTGACAAAATCAAGCATCCTTTTCTAACAAGAACACTTAAGAACATAGGCCTAGATGATACATTTCTCAAGCTTATTGAAGTCATCTATGACAAATACACAGCTAACATTCTGAATGGAGTAAAAGTGAAATCTTTTTCACTTAGAACTAAAACTATTAGTTCACTTAGAACTATTGCTATTATTATTCAACATTGTGCTGGAAGTTCTAGCCAATGCAATCAGGCAAAAGAAGAATATAAAGGACATCCAAATGGGGGCAGAGGAAGTCAAACTCTCTTTTTGTAGAAGATATAATCTTATACTTAGAAAACCCCAGAGACTCAACCACAAAACTCCTGGAAGTGATCAGGAAATACAATAACATCTCAAGGTATAAAATCAATATCCATAAATCAGTAACCATTGTTTATGCCAATCACACCCAAGTTGAGAAGCAAATTAAGGACACAATTCCCTTTACGGTAGCTTCAAAGAAAATGAGTACTTAGTAATCTACCCTACAAAAGAAGTAAAAGATCTTTTCAAAGATAATTATGAAACCCTAAGGAAATAAAGTGCAGAAGACACTAACAAATGGAAGAACATACCATACCCTTTCCAGGGAAGAATCAATGTTGTCATAATGTCTATTCTACAGAAAGCAATATACAGATTCAATGCAATCCCCATTAAAGTTCCAACATAATATTTTGAAGAACTGGAAAAAAAAGAGTACTTAGTTTTGTATGGAACCAGAAAAAAAACCCATACAATTAAGGCTATTCTTAGTAATAAAAACAAAGCTGGAGGCATCACCCTCTAGGCTTCAGGCTGTATTACAAGTTCACAGTAATCAAAACATTATGTTATTGGCACAAAAATAGAAACGTAGATATATGGAACAGAATAGAAAATGAAGAATTGAAACTAGTCTCTACTTGCCCATCTGATCTTTGGTTTTGTTTAAACCAAACAAAAGCATATACTGGGGGAAAGAATCCCTATTCAACAAATAGTGCTGGGAGAACTGGATAACCGCTTGTAAAATACAGAAATTTAACCCACACCTTTTGCCCTTTACAAAAATTTACACAAAATGGACAAAAGACTTAAGTCTAAGACACAAAATGATGAAAATCTTGGAAGAAAGTGTGGGGAAAACTCTTGATAATGTTGGACTGGGAAAAGATTTCATGACAAAGACTTCAGTGGCCATCCCAACAGCAATCAAAACAAATGGGACTTAATTAAGATGAAAAACTTCTACACAGCTAAAGACACAACAAGTAGAGCAAAAAGACAACCTTAGGAATGGGAAATGCTATTTTCAGGGTATAAATCTGACAAAGGGTTGATAACTAGAATCTACAGAGAACTCAAACAACAAAAAAAAGATCAAACAACCATATCTACCTCTGGGCAAGAGATATGAACAGAACCTTCTCTGACAGAAACAGACTAATAGCTAACAAACACTTGAAAAATCATCATCTTCTGTGATTATCAGAGAAATGCAAATGAAAACCACCCTGAGATATCACATGTACACAGTAAGAATGATCCACATCACAAAATCTCAAAGCTGCAGATGCTAATGTGGATGTGGAGGGAAGAAAATACTTTTACTTCCAATGGGACTACAAACTAATACAGCCTTTTTTAGAGGAAGTGTAGAGAATCCTCAAAGAAATTAAATTAGATCTCCATTTGATCCTGCAATCCCATTACTGGGCATCTACCCAGAAGAAAAGAAATCCTTGTATCATAAGGACATTTGCACTAGACTGTTTACGGCAGCTCAATTTACAATCACCAAAATGTGGAAACAGCCTAAATGTCCTCCAACCCAGGATATTAACTTGGATAAATGTAAAATACATTCTTCCTAGTAAATCATCACAAGAATGGAGAAGCAAGAATTCAATGTACTCAATTCTAATATGAAGGTGGTCAATGATCTAATACAGGGTGGGGGTAGGGGAAGGACGGAGCAGGTAGAGAGGGAAGGTTGGGGAATGGGAGTCATGGCACATCTCTTGGAGGCAGGACACAATTATAAGAGGGACTTTACCTAACAAATGCAATCAGTGTAAACTAATTCTTTGTACCCACAATGAATCTCAAGCAATAAAAAAAGGAGGAAAAAATAGTTTTACCACCTTAAAATGTAAAAAAAAATTGCTGGCTTATAGGCTATATAACAACAGGAAGCAGGACAGATTCAGGGTACAGGCTGCAGTCTGGAGACCACTGTGGTTCACTCATAAATACTGGTGTATTTATCTCCTAACAGCAAGAACAATCTCCTACATATGCACAATACAATTACCACATGTGAAAATTATATTAAATGCATTTTTTTATTATGCAAGTAATGCAGGAATGTAGTATTCTTGAAAAAAATCAACTAAAAATAAATCCAGTATGTGTTAGTTCATCCCAGGACAACAGGCATTGTAAGTGTGGTAGGCATACTTCCATACATTTTCCAAAGCAATCACATTGGTTTATCACATGTTTTATTTAAAAACTATCTGAAAAATTTATGGACAAACAAGTTATGCAATTCATTCCTTCTCTTTAATAAGAAACATATTGAAGACAAAGAAGACAGTTTTCTTTATAAACATACTCCTTGCAAACCTCCTGGCAAACAAACTAATGATTTCTTGGGAGGAAATTCTTTACCTCTGAAATGCTTTCACCAGAAGGTGTTTTTTGCCCCCTAAGATTGTTTACAATGAAACATCCTAAAAATTTGATTTGTGGGGCGTAGTTTCCCAGACAAACTAAGGACAAATGTGAGATATTTCATGATCTAAATGTCTCCTCTGTGTAAGTTGACTGCACACCCTACATGGAAACATGATCTGTTATCTTTGGTCAAAACACATCTGATGTGGGAAAAAGGAACCTACAGGTCCACGTAGTGTCATTTGATCTGACCGTCCTCTCTCTGTGCTTGTAATAATTTTTGTCTTTAAAATTACTAAGTTTGCATAAGGTTTCTGGGGCAAGTTAGTCTGATTTGATAATGTTATTCATTGTGTATTTTTAACCATAATAATGCATTTTTATATTTCAATTAAATGCATTAGAGATCTTAATGATTTCATACATGTCAATCTTTATTATGCCTTTGACATGTAGATATATCATAGTTTACTTAGCCATTTATCTTCTGATTTGCCTTTAATACGTTTTTGAGTAATTTTTAAAAAGCTACAATAGTTATTCTGTTGTATTTTATAGACGGACGTGTTAGTATTTTTCTAAGACAAATGATGAATTAAAGAAAATTGCATTTATGATGTAAATACATAGTAAAATTTTAAAAATGTCAAGAATTATCACCTAAAGTAGTCTTAAACGATGGATGACAATTTGATATTATTAAACTTTGAATTTCTCTCTTTATTGACAAATGAAAAATATAACTTTATGAAATTTCATATTAATAAGAGGAAGTATAATTTGATACAACTGATTTGAAAAAAAAGTGAGCCTATAATTTTATAAGTATCCACACATTCTTTGACCCTACAATTCCTTGGGTAGTTTCATGCCCTTAGATAAATTTATGTGTCTATTACTTAAAACATATATCCAAATATTTTTATGACAACTTTGCTCCTAAGCACCCAAACTTTCAGATGACACAATGTCTATAAAAATAGAATAGAAAATTCTCCTCTATATAAATAATAGACAACTACAGAAAGCCAAAATAAATCACAGCTACTTGAAACAATGATGTCTTTCATCAACATATATTTTTTAAAAAAAGAAATGTCACAAAAGATACAAAGAAGAAAATTTCATATAAATTGTCAAAGCATGCCAAAAAAACAACCCCTTATATTGTTGAGAGATATATACGGAGTATAGCTTGAAAATACATTACCAAATTACCCTCTAAATCTAGGGTAATAGGAGCTTGTTTCAGGAAGACACTTGTGAGATCCTGGGGCACAGAAATAGTCTCATCCCTGGCCAAGTTTGGTTAACAAAGATTAGTTTGGTAACCTGTACAAATTTAGACTTCACCAATCTGTTTGATTCACACTTTTGCTTCTCAAAATTAAAGATCTTATTTTATAAGTTTAAAATGCTTTACCTGATTATCAAGGAATTTGAGGTCTTTAGATCTATTCTTTTGATTCGTCCAATAAACACCTACTCGTATACTTTTCCTACCTCTCTATTCAGTTGCTTTTATTTTCCTAGATGGTTTGTAGGTATCCTTTGGTGCGTATGTTTTAAATATTTTCTCTGTGGTCCATAAAAATAGTACTAAAAATATGTGACTATTACAGAAAACTTTAAATCTATGTAGTCAACTTAATCACATTTTTCAAAGGGTATTTTCACTCTTGATTAAAAACCAGAGGAGAGTCATATATTAAGTGATCATTTGAGTTTGAGAATTTATATCAGAAAAGAAATGGCAGTGGTTAATTGGAAACACCTTAATACACATTGCCAAATGGGCATGTCCTTCTCTTTCCCTGATGAAATGATGTCCTGACCACAAATGGGGCAAACTGTCAGCTATAGCAGTACAGAACTCCCTTTTCCACCAAAGAGAGGGCTCAGTAAAAACAGTCTAGCAGAAGTTCACCTTTAAAAAGGTGCAGGCAAAGCAAAAACTCATTCAGAGAAGTGTCAGCATTATAAGCGTAGAGGCCAAGATTTAAATTAAAATAAAATAACAAATGAAGGATCTAGATGAAAGACAATAAACAGCAATAAGAAAAGGCCTTCAAAATGAGTGTAATTAATATCCCAGGAAACACACAAGAAGTTATTGCATCCATAGAAAAACAAAAGAGCAAAGTCCAAAATGGTATCATTAAGTAAACAATATATACATCATCACCTTTCAATAAATAATGCCTAAGTTCATAGCAGTAAAAAGACGGAAATATTCTTCAACAAGATAGAATAATAGTCTCCACCCTTTTTTGGTACCAAGGACTGGTTTCATGGAAGACACCTTTTCTACAGCTGGGGGTGTGAGGTGGAGCTCAGGCACGGATTCGAGCAAAGGGGAGTGTTGATAAACACAGAGGAAGATTCCCTACCTTAGCTGCCACTCCCTGCAGGACCAGTCCATGGCCTAGCAGGGGTTCTTAAACTTTTCAAACAGGGAGCCAGTTCACTGTCCCTCACCCCCTTAGAGGACCGGACTATAGTTTAAAAAAAAAAAATACAAAAAACTGTGAACAAATTCCTATGCACACTGCACACATCTTATTTTGAAGTAAAAAAACAAAACGGGAACAAATACAATCACACTGCCTCATGTGGCCCGTGAGCCGTAGTTTGAGGACCCCTGGGAGGATGGGGACCAGATAGCGGGAACACTGAAGTGAGACCTAAAAGATGTTACAAATATATTTCTTTTTGGACATAACCTTTTGTTTGCATCTCCAGGTCTGTTTTCACTTCCCCATTGTACTTTCGGACCTACTTATTGTGAATTCCATCAATGAGGGGCTCCTGTTTTCTCTGGCTACTTGGTGAATTCAATGAGGTCAAGTGAATAATTTGAATTCAGATAAAGAGCAAGAGCAAGATGAGGATTATTTTTAACATTGACTTCCAACCAGTGAGGGACTTTGTCCCTAAAGGTTAGATTTTTACTCCTTTCGCTATGACTCTTTTCTCTCCTTCGGAAATTCAGTAGATTTGCTCTGCCAATGGCCTTGTAAGCCTAGTAAGAATGAAAATCTCCACTCTAAACAAGGATCGCTGTAACCTCTTTTATTCTTTCTCACCCATCAACAGCTTTGGAAAGAGTTTTCAAACCCTCCCTGTGTTATTTTTATTTAATTGCACCATCAGTTTCTGACTAATATGTGAGTCTTGTAATTAGGAAAACTGATAGACTAAAGGTGTTTTTTTTTTCTCATATTCAAAGCTAGAAGGTAAGTATTTTCTATTAATAATGTGAAGCAACAAAAGTGACAGTTTGGTTTAAAGCTGCACTGTAGAACTACAGCTATTAGAAAATACAGTTTCATTTTTATGACAGTTTGTTCTCTGCTGTCTGGGAGATTTACATTTTTCTTTCCAATGGAGAAGGTCAAAGTATATGGATTCAACATTAAAAATAACTTTAAATTGTTTAAAGCAAGGATGTCCTAAATGATAGTATTTGTGAAGGCCTCTATTTTGAAATTCTGCACTTAAGGTCAGTGATTTAGAAAGCAAGTCAAAATATTGTTACCAAATGAACGCACATGTTGATATTAATAAAATGTTAAGTATTCTGGATGATCATCCGAATCAGGTTTTGACAGAATGCCTAGGGTCTTTGAATAACCAGCTTTTGGCAATTCTTAGCTCTCCTTTATATTTTTGAATTTGAAAAGGACAAAAGAGGAAATGCGTAGGTGTTTTGCTAGACTTTGGAATCCCTAAAAGACTCTAGGGTTGTGAATGAAATAAGGACCTGAATAAAATTCTTTTTCTAATTTTCAATGTTTCTGGCTCAAATAGTAGATATCTACCATGTTAGATTATAGAGGGGTTTCAAGATATAGCATCCTCTTCCACATCCAAATTTAGCTCTTGTGGAATATTAATTCATAGAATATGGCATAATGGGAAACTAATACATTTATTCTCATTAACAGGATGTAGATAAATTTGATTCATATTTATGACTTGGGCTTTCTAATGCTGAATCCCAGAGTTAGTGCAGAAGTAGAGAAAAATGTGTGTTTCCTGGAAGTGGTTCCTAATTTCTAGAAAAAAACAGAGGCATGTATTTTTAACAGGTATTTTAACTTTGAGTGAGACACGTAAAATTAATTTTTGTATCTTCCTCTTTTTCATCAACAAAGCGTTGTAGGTGCAGTATGCCTATATCTTAAATGTTTATGAAAATTGCATCATATATTAATCTCAACAGTATCTGTATACATTTAATTTTCTTAGTCATATTAACTATTAAGGAAAAAATTAATATTTTTTTCATTAGAATAATTTCATCTCTTCACAGTCTGTTTAAAAAGAGGATTTTTGTTCACCTACCATCTTAATGTTTGTAGGTGATTGTCCTTTCCCTTTGTGTGATTAGGATAATTTAACTTGGTGTAAAACTCTTGAGTTATTATTTTACACAGAAATATGAAGATAGTGTTTCACTAGTTGAATTTAAAGTTTTTAAACCATGAAATGAACAGATCTATAGTTTATAATTCAGTTTGGACAAATAAAGACCTCAATATAATCAACACCCCCTTCAGCTTCAGACATTTCCTTCACTAGGAAAGTTCCTTCTTGCCTTTTTCATTTAAGTCTCACTCTCATATCACACACTTAATTTGCTCTTATTTCCATTGTAACTCACAGCATTATAAAATTGTATCCATACCAATTGTAAATTTAAACATCATACAATAGCTGATGGCATATCGTAGTCTCTCCACATGAGCAGGGCATGTGTTTTACAGACCTCGAGGGAGGACCAAACTTCCAATAATAATGAACCCAATTGCTATTATTCAGGACACATTTTCAGTTCTTGTCTTCCACTAATAAATATCTAAGCACTTGCCCTATACTGTTACCATAACTTTTGCAATTCAGGTGCTACAGAAAAAGTAGCTCAAACATTTCCTTTTCCATTCCTTCATGGATAAAAGAATCCTTTTTAGTATGGATCTTGGCAACCTCCGCATAAGATTCCTTTTCTTTCCTTATTGAGTGAGGACTTTCACCTTGTCACTGAAAGCAAGCACTTTAAGGCTTCTCTTTGGCATACTCAATTATCAGCTTCTCTACTCTTGAAGTTTGAAGCCATATAAGCAAAATAGGGGTTAGTTGAACACAAATACTCTGATAACAGGACATTTGATCTGATAGCACAGACGGCTTCTAAATGACTAACAGACAATTAGCATATTCATGGTGGATGCACAGAAGAGGGAGCATTCATGCACTGGGCTGGAGAAAGCAGGCAAGTAGGAGGTTGCCCCATGCTACTCAGAATTGCATGCGATTTAAAACTTAAAAATTGTTCATTTCTGAAATTTTTTATTTAATATTCTTGGAACATAGTTGACTATGAGTAAGTAAACTGTGGAAACCATAAACTGTGAATAGAAAATACTACTGCACTGGTACTATGTTCATGGCCGTGGAGTTAGGAAACTCGATTTTGAAAACACCATCTAACAGAAATATGTGTAAGAAACATGAAAAGATGCATAAAATAAACAATTCGAAAGGCTAATGAACATGTGAAAAGTTTCCACAGGCTTTAGTGTTTGAGAATTGAAATATAACTAACAGGCTGGCAATTCTTGAAAACAATCAAGGA
This sequence comes from Nycticebus coucang, assembly GCF_027406575.1. NCBI lineage: Eukaryota > Metazoa > Chordata > Mammalia > Primates > Lorisidae > Nycticebus > Nycticebus coucang. The sequence goes on along the minus strand of NC_069780.1, from coordinate 58,027,468 downwards.
TTTACAAAGATGTAAATGATACTGTATGTTGCATACTGTGTACTGTATAAGGGAGGCATGTACATATCCCTTTTTATCTTCAAATTGTAATCATGAGTTCCTACTGAAAGCAAAGAGAGAGGTACATCAAAGATTTTGAAAGTTTGAAGATGATGCATAGTTGTGGAGAAGTTTAAATAATATATTGTGGAAGCCTTGTATTAACTATGGTTCTAGTTTCTGTAAACTTAATGCTTTAACATCTTCCCTATGCATATGTCACACACTTCATGCCACTCCTTAGTATGTTTGGGTCACCTTGTCTCAGGTTCGCTCTCCCTTTGTATCACTTCAATCTACTTCAACTCCCCATGGGTCTATGTTTTTCAAATACAAACCAATCAATCCCTAACCACATCCTCTACAGGGCCATGACACAAGATCTCAGTCCTCATCACCCTGATAGCCAAGTATCAGACAACTAAGGGTAGCCTTTCTGCACACAGAGGACACTGAAATTATCCAAGTAACCAATTTGAAACCTGCTTACTCTCTTGGCTCCTTCCTACAAAAACACAATTCAAAAATTCCTCCCTCTTTCTCTGACTTCCCTTTTGTAGGCTCCTTCCTACAAAAGCACAATTCAAAAATCCTTCCCTCTTTCCCATTCAGTATGGAATGCTTCCTTCTCTTAGAAAATGTGCGTGAGTGTCTTTTCAACGGCAATCATCTTCTGATGCATTGGCCTTCCTTTACCTCATATTTTCTATTAATACATTATATCTTATGTTTTATTTCAACATATTAAGGGGGTACAAATATTTTCATTATGTGGATGTCTTGCATAAAGCTTAAGTCAGAACTTTTGATGAGCTATTCACCAGAACAGTGTTCATTGTATCTGATAAGTTTTTCCTTTCCCATCACCCTCCTTGCTTCTTGGTTTCCAATGTCATTCATATTTCTTTGTTCCTGTGTTCATCCATCGTTCAGCTCTCACCTTTTAGTGAGAACATATGGTGTTTGGTTTTCTATTCTTGAGATATTTAACTTTGGATAGTGTCTCCAGTTCCATTCTTTTTAAAGCTAAGTAATACTTGATGGTGTATACAAACACTGTATTCTCTCTATCCAGTCATGAATCGTGAAATGTGCTGTAATAAGTTTATGAGTGAAGGTGTCTTTTTTATAAAATGACTTTTTTCCTTTGAGCAAATATCCAGCAGTGGATTTTCTGGATAAAAATAATACTTAATTAAATTTAAAAGCTTCTGCACAGCAAAGGAAGCATTAATAGACTTAATAGGCAACACACAGAATTAGAAAAAAATATTTACAAAGTATATATTCAACAAAGGACTAATATCCAGAATCAACAAAGAACTCAAATAAATCAGCGAGAGATAAACAAGCTCATCAAAAGTGAGTAATAGTAGTTTTCCAGAAGACAAGCAAATAGAAAACAAACATGAAAAAAATGTTCAACACCACCAATGATTAAGAAAATGCAAAGTAAACTACCGTTATCAAACTGGCCATTATTAAAAAGTCAAAAAGCAACAGACGCTGACATGGATGCAGAGAAAGGATGGCTTATATACTGTTGGTGGGATTACAAATTAGTATAACCTCTATAGAAAGTAGTATGGAAATCTTCCAAGAAATATAGGTATATGCTATGTTTTAAAACAATATTTACTATAGGTAAATTTTTCATCCTGAAAATATATTCTTAAAAAAGATAAGCAGAAATACATACAATGGTACCTGAGAAAGAATGAGATGTTCAGAGGATTCCAAAAAGAACGATGCGGCTAGTATGTGTGGCTGGTAGGACTATGGTGTTGTGTTCTAATTTGAGGTTAGGAAATCAGGGTAAAATTAAGGTTTTTAGTTTTAACTATTAAATCTAGGAAAATCAACAATGAGTAATTCAAGAATAATAATAACTAGTTCTCCTTTTGTTTTCTTTCATTGAAAATAGAAGGAGAATTTTTGAGGCATATTTTTGTTTATACTTTGGACTGTATTTGAGTTTATGCTTTTGGTTTGGGGTGTTTTTATTTTTATTTTAGTTTCCTTCTGTGATATTCTAAGGATAACCTCTTGTATTAAAATGTGACTTTACTACCTTTCGGGGTTACTTGTAATGTATCCTAGTTGTTGACAAATTTATTCAGGATTAAGCACTATTTTTTCATCTTCTAAAAAGCAATTAATTTTTTTCTATGCAATGATTGACCTTGAAAACACAACAGTATGCATAGTGTGCACATGATGCTCATCCTGAATCTAATTGTTTAACTGTTGTTTAATTCATTTAATCATTCTTCTTCTGAAGGAGAGAAATATATTGAATAATTAGGTAAAAATTGATCAGCAGCACCATATTTATTTGTTAATTTTGTATGCAATGTAGTATACCCTAGACTTAAGGAAATACATTTTTCTTGCTAGGATAATTATTAATTCAATCCTATATTATTTCAATAATAAAAATTCAAAACATGTTTTTCCCTAAAAGGTGGATTTTGAATTGCCAGTAATTGCTCTCTTGACTTTTTTAAAAAAGAAAAATGAAAAAAAAAAAAAAAAACTAAAGAAACACCTTATCCTTGAAAAGACAGCCTGATTAGATATGATAGAGTTTTTTAAATTATGTTTAAATCCTCTCTCCCTTGATTGGTTGGAAAATAACTTTCAGAAGAAGTTTTAGTTATGAATACATTTTTATTTAGGATATTTTATACATTATTTTACTATATCTGTATCTTTACATATGTGTTTGTCTATAGCTAGATGTATATATTTACATCTGTATCCAGAGTGCCTACAGAAAGTAATAAGTGGAAGCTTGGTCCTGATCCAAAGTGAAATACAGATAATTTTTTTCAAAGAGTAGTTTCATATTTGACTTTTTCTCCACTGAAAATTTCTGGTCAGTTTTTCAAAATAGCTCTACAAGTTGCCTACAGAAAGTGTGTCAAGAAGAATATAAAATGAACATTTCAGAAAAAGAAATTCTTAGTTTGCTTCTTTTTAAATGGTGGAAACTCTGGTACCTGAAACTATTAAGTTTAATGATTATTTAGTTACATTCCACATAAGTATTGCAATTGCTTTTATTTGAAATTTCTAAATAAGTGAAATTACCTGTACAATACGGTTTACATTTAGATATGTAAAAAAAGAACAAAGTCTCATCATCTATATTTAAATGTTCATTTTTATGTATGACAACTAAATGCAGTTGGATTCTTGCCTCTCTCAATTAGTTGGCATTAAATGGTGGAAAATAGATGACTCTTTTCCCAGAAATTATCACATAAACACTATTTGAGTAAAGTTCAAAAATTAAAGGTTAAAAAAATGAGTAATTTGTCATTTAATTTGGAGGAAAAACTGACACAAGCTTATTATTATGAATGCAAATTAAGGAGAAGAGGTAAGTCTAGTTGTTACACCATAATGATTTATCAAACCTAGAGGCATATAATCAGAACAAGAAATGTATATGAGTCTCAGAACTTCAAAACTAAAAGGCATACATTTAGTGGCATTGAGAGATAGGAACAAGTGATGATCTATTAAAATACGTTCCTGAATAGGTATCAGTTAAAAATCATGTATATCTGTATGTAGACTACAACCCTACTTGAAGGATTAATACAACAAAATAAAAACAGTTCTTCAAATTTTCTAAAAATTTTATATATGTATTTTATCTCAATAAAGCTCAATTTAAAATGCCCTAAGTGTTCATAGTAATGATAACGCATTATGTATTAATTTTAAATTTGAAAAATTTACAAGCTCTGTCAACTTTTTCAAGTTTTTATGGTTAAGACAATTGAAAATAAGCTTAATTTGCATTTTATTATACAGAAATGAAAATTTTACCTCTAAATTGTTTAGGTTTATGTATTCAGTATTCTAATACTTTCTTAAAAGTGTGCATAGTATAAATAGGTGAACACATTTAATAACATCATATTGATCATAATTATATGTAAGTTTTTTAAGTTATTTGGATTTTTTGGGGGTACCATCGTATGTGCTATACTTTCTAAATTTATGGGTTAATTGTGCTGCAATTACTTATAATATTATCATCGTAATTAGAATAAGAACTGGGCTATATGTAGTTTGACAGACAGCAAAAAAATATTTAAAGGCAAGGTAAAAAATAATACTTATTTCCACTGTGTGATAACTTATGTAATGGAATTTAAATATCAAATTAATTTAGAAAAAAAGCTGATATAGATAAAGTTGATAAGCAGCATAAATTTTTAGTAGTATGGACTTTCCTTAAAACCTGCAAATGAATATCTTCATTTTTAAAATTTTAATTAGAAGTGCTTCCCATGCCCTATTAATGGTAAATCCCTTATCCTCTTTTGATATGTACATGCTAGTTTAATAATTGCAAAATTTCTAGAGTTCCTTCATTTCAAAGGGATTTTGATCTTTTCTGAAAGATAAATAGAAAGACTCACTTCACACCTGCTATGGCTTCTTTTGCCAAAATAAGTCTATATTGAGACACATGCACACCCGTTTTTTCCAAGGTGTTGTTACAAATTTCACCCTTGTAGTTCCTTAACACAAACAATAGAATTATAGTTATAAATTAATATTCATATCACTTATTATGATTCTCTAAGTTACAACATCCCCATACACCTGCACTTAAGTTATGAGCCTAAGGATCCCATCCAGGCTTCTTTAAAAAGCTCTAAAGCTCTTCAAGAGCCTTACACGGCACCTTACTTAGTTTGCTTAGCTTGCAACAGTTGCTTGACTGTTAAAACACTTTTGTCTGAGTTTTTTCTTTGTTTTCTTTTTTTTTGACAGAGCCTCAAGCTGTTACCCTGGGTAGAGTGCTGTGGCATCACAGCTCACAGCAACCTCCAACTCCAGGGCTCAAGCGATTCTCCTGCCTCCGCCTCCCAAGTAGCTGGGATTACAGGTGCCTGCCACAATGCCTGGCTATTTTTTAGTTGCAGCAGTCATTGTTGTTTGATGGGCCAGGACTGGATTTGAACCTGCCAGCTCAGGTGTACGCGGCTGGCGCCTTAGCTGCTTGAGCTACAGGCGCCGAGCCTTGTCTGAGTTTTTTAAGCCATTGTGCAATTTTCGTTTTCATTTTTGTCTGCTATTACATCAGCTTAAAGAGTAATTGAAAATCAACTCTAGGGTGATAAATAACAATCTATGACACTTGTCAATGTAAAAATAAATTTGTAATTCTTTGAGAATTTTCTAAATCAATTTGGGATATCAATTTGTTGAAGAAAACTATATTTTATTTTACTTATTAAGGTTATAAAAGAAGTTAAGATTTTTATTGGAGCAACTCAAGTATTTTTATAATAATAAACCATATGTTTTCCTACAGAAAATCTTACTACTCTATCATTGTTTATTCAAGAATTCTGTCAAAATACGTATCTATATTAATCACCAAAATACTCACATTAGTATAAGTATAGAGCAAAGTCATTTCTCAATCATATGTTCAAGATGGATCTACTTAACAATATTAGATTGGGCAGGGAGTGGTGGCACACGCCTGTAATCCTAACACTCTGGGAGGCCAAGGCAAGTGGATAGCTTGAGCTCACAAGTTTAAGACCAGCCAGAACAAAAGCAAGACCGTGTCTCTACTAAAATAGAAAAACTGAGGAAAGAGGATTGCTTGAGTCCAAGAGTTGGAGGTTGCTGTGAACAATGACACCATGGCGCACTACCCAGGGCAAGAGCTTGAGACTCTGTCTCAAAAAAATATATATTAGATAGATAATTCAATATCACTATTGATATATATTATAAATTTATGTCATAGGTGGCACTAATCTGACCAAAGAGAAATGAAATCACTGAAACTTTTGCAATCAATATTAAGCTTCATAATGATATTTATTTTCTGAGTTGCTGCATTAATTCTTAAAAATGCCAAGGCAAAATTCAGTAAGAAAACATATAAATAATTCTGCCTATTGGAATTTTAATAAATATTGTATATTTGCATATATTTTTGATTTTAAAATTTAAGTTCATACAATTTTTTAATACAGTGGTCATGAAAGTCCTCATACAAAAATAAAGCACTACTTGTCCATGTAATTCAGAATAAATTTATTGATAAGACTCTTTGAAGATATTCCTAATAAATGTGGGGGAAGAATTGAATGAAGAGACTAAAGAAATCATTTCCTTTTATTGAGGCAATTCTCAATGAAGAAAGACATTAGAATCATCATTCTCTTTTCCTTTTTTCTTTCTTTCTCTCTCTCTCTTTCTTTCTTTCTTTCTTTCTTTCTTTCTTTCTTTCTTTCTTTCTTTCTTTCTTTCTTTCTTTCTTTCTTTCTTTCTTTCTTTCTTTCTTTCTTTCTCTTTCTCTCTTTATTTCTACAATAGAAGAAACAGGTACCTAAAGTGACATGAACCTGCATATAAACAAAATAAGCAGAGGAGAAATGCATAGTACATTTGAATTGTCTGATATTTATCAAGATAAACCTAAAATACAATATTGGAAATTAAATATTGAAATAGTCAAATATTGGAAATATTCTCAAATTGAAAAAAAAAAGCAAACAAACAAACAAAATGACCACATTGTGCTCACTAACCCAGTGAAAGCCAAAGTAATTTTGGAAAAGTATTTGGATCCGGTGCTATTAATTCATAATTCTATTTTAGATATATTACTAAGAAGAAAATGTTTCAACTTCATCCAGGTAAACATAAAATATGTAGTCTCCATCTTTTTATGGCAGAATAGTATTCCATGATATAATATACCAGAGCTTGTTAATTCATTCCTGGGGTGTTGGGCTTTGGGGTTGCTTCCATGACTTGGCAATTATGAACTGAGCTGCTAAAAACATTCTTGTGCAAATGTCTTTGTGGTAAAACACTTTTATTCTTCTGGATATATACCTAGTAATAGGATTCTGGAATCAAATGGTAGGTCAACTTTTTGCAATCCCACCAGCAGTGTTAGAAGCGTTCCCTTCTCTCCACATCCATGCCAGCATCTGAAGTTTGGAGACTTTGTAATGTGGGCTAATCTTTCTGGAGTTAGGTGATATCTCAGAGTGGTTTTGATTTGCATTTATCTTATGAAAGAAAAAATAATCCAATGTATTCAATACTAATAGGAAATGAATATATAAATAATTACATGCTCATACAAACAATAAAATACAAATTTAGTTTAGCAATGGTGTAGGAGTAGGGAAGAAGAGATGAATTGAGGGACAGAAATTGCTAAGATCTCACCTAATGTGAACAGTGCAGGGGTGTTCAGCATGCCCCCTGAGTTGAGGGGCTCTTCTACAACTTGAACTTTAGCTTGGAAGTGAGAACAATGTAACCTAAAATTTTGTACCCTCGTATTAATTTGAAATTTAAAAAAAAGACAAAAAGTATTCTGCTTTAGGAAGTAGACAATAGGATAAACCACTGAGGTGTTTCTATCTGGTTTAAAATATGGTTTAGGTATTTACTAAATATATAGCTTGGACATGTTAGCATCCTTGTGTTCAAAATAACAGAAATCATGTTGATTTGAATGCTACACAGAATAGAAATAATAAAGCACATATATTCAGTACTTAGCACATTACTAAGTACTTGGTAAATCAGTGGGAGCTATTATTGTTGCTTGCCAAATAACTTTACAGGTGTGTCCAAAAATTCCAAAGCTGCTGTTGCTTTATTTTGAGTTGCATGCCGGAGATTCCTGATTAGGAATTAATGCAGAGTATGCTCCTAAGTTAGACATTCAGATGATTTATGCCAGTTAATATTTCTTCTTAAACATATTTATCTAAATGCTTTATACTTTCAAAGTATTAGATAATAAAAAAATTACAAAGGATTATTTAATAAATTTAAATTCACAAAAACCACTTCTTTCCCTAAGAAATATTAAATTTTTCTTATATTCTCTCTGTGATCAACTCTCCTCTCTTGCTCTGGATGGAAGTTCTTGCCTGGATTTCATTTATTCTTCCTGTGTTTAGTGTTTATTACTCCATTACATTTCTATATTCTTCTACTATTTGATTTTTAACCTCAGAATAAATGTAATAGTTTTGCCTGTTTTAAACCCTAAATGATATTTTCTTTTCTTTTTATTTATTTATTTATTTAATCATAAATACATAGATCATGTATACATTCATGCATTTATGGGGTACAGTGTGGTGATTTCAAATAGAATTATGAATGCTTACATCACACTGGTTAATATATACCTCATCTCATTTACTGAATTATTGTGTTAAGACATTGATTATTTTCTTATTTTGCCACTTAACTTTTGATTCCAACTGGTGTGGTTCATAAATATTGATTGACATTTACTATCACTGATGTACTGAACATGATTGTGTAACAATAGCATGAATAAATTTTCCATTCTCTATTGATGATTTTAAGGTCACATCTACAGTTTGTTGTCAATACCAACAATGCTGCCGTAAGCATTATTACACATCTCAGTGTGTGTGTACGTATGAGAATTTGTCCACACTGTATGCCTACAGGCACTCTTCCTGGGTCAACAGAGGCCACACATTTTCATGTTTCTAGGAATTTCCAAGTTTTTATCCAAAGTGATTCTAAAATTTGTGCTTCTACCAACACTCTAAATGTATACTCTGAAACATATTTTTATAATTTCACATTTGTCCATCTGATTACTGGTAAATTGAATGAGACCTGATAAACTTACTTATAATTCTTCTTTCCTTTTTATGTAAATTGCCTACTTTTAGCCTATTCTTCTGAAATAGCTTTCTATTCCATCATTTTTCTTCATATTATCAATATTATCAAAAATTCCATTTCACTTTACCTGTGTTACAGTTTTTATTATTAGCATTTTCCCACTTTTAATGATGTATTTGGAAGAATGACATTTTCTATTTTAGTGTCATCAACTTATTACTAATTTCATTTCAGTTTAGCTCTTCGTGAATCCTGTTTGTAATTGGATAGCCCAAGCTAACCAATATTCTAGTATATTTTCTTCTGAAAGTTTTCAAACATTTATTTTTCTAACATCTCATTTTTCTCTTATATATTAAGTTTTTTATAAATGATAAAAACTAATTTTTTATTTAGATTGAATTAATTTATAGATCTGTAGCCATGTCACACATTTAAGTATTAAGTATTTCATTAAAAATATGATGTATATCCTTTATCAACATATTTTAGTCAATTTCTGCACATTTTAATTTTTGTCCTGCTTTTTTAAAAAAAAGCTTAAATACTGGAAAATTTTGTTTAAATGTCTTCCTAGGATTACTGGACATCTATTCTATAGATAGAATAGCATTACCTACAAAAATATAACTTCAGTGAAGTAGATGAGAATATCATCAAATTATTTGAAATAAATATTTCTTTAAAATAAATGAGACTAAAAACAAATTTTTCGGGGGAGGAAATTAGCAAGATACTACTTTGAAATTATCTAAATTAAAATTCTATAACCTGATACACAAAAAGGTATTTCACACAAATCAAAACACTAAAAATTCAAAACAAAAACTATACAAGCACAGAAATAATTTGTAAAAGCATGGAGGAATATATTATTTTTATATGTCCTTATAATATAGGAAGGTCTTTATGAAAGTGTGACACAATTAATAAAGTTAACATTTTATAAAAGAAACCCTGATGAACTTGCTTAGTAAGACAGATACAAGAAACTCTGCTACTTGTTTACACAAAAATATGATGAATCTTTGAAGCTTAAATGATATCTCTTGTGAAATAATTCAAGCTGACACTAAGAATCCTGTGTAAGTGGTCTGCATTTATTTCAGAAGAATTATGTATTATGATTTGACCTATAATCTTAAAAGCTTGTGTTAATTTTCACTGTGATGCTCTGGAACTAAATGAAGGTATATTTGATAATTCTGATGACAAAGCAAAAATGTTTTTTAAATTACTTTTATGGAGATGCACTTAAAACTAAATTTCATAAACATTATGGATAGAGTTCAATGAGTTTTGTAAAAGATATTTATTGAGCTATAATTGACTTATTAGGAACTTCAAATAGGTGCCTATTATATAGGCTCTAATGTATTGTGTACCCATGAGGTCATTACTACAGTCATAATTGTAAACATATATCTACCTGAAAAGTTTTCTTGTGACACTTTTTAATCATTCCCTCTTGTAACTCTTGTTTCTTTCAATAGCCACTGTCTCTATATAACTGCTGAGAATTTTTCCAGGACTATAGATTAGCTGGCATCATCGAGAATTTTATATAGCTTTGCGCAGTGGCAGTATCATAGCCAATGAGGTTTATCAAAGGTGCAATTATTGCTAATTGAAAAATTTTCCCCAATACCCCGCCATGACGACTTGCAATATAGTAGGCATTGGCAATTTTTGACGGTCTCTATGGAGACTGAATTAAAAAAAAAAAAAAGAAGAAGAGTTTTATATATATAAAAGATATACAGTATGTAGCACTTTCATGCTTGGCTTATTTTGCTCAACAAAAGCCATTTAAAATTCATTTGTTAATTTTTGCACATTTCAATAGTTTATGAATAGAATTTTACTGTGTGGACATAGCACCATTTGTTTATTTTAATTAATTAATTAATTAATAAGAGAAAGTCTTGATTGTTGCCCAGCCTTGTGTCAAATTCTTGGGCTTAAGCGACACTCTTGCCTCAGCCTCATGAATTGCTGGGATTATATGCATGAACCACTGTGCCTGGCACCATTTGTTTACCGATTTGCTTGTTAATTGATATATGGGTCATATTCAGCTTTTAGCTATTACAAAGAAGACTATTATGAACATTCAAAACCAATATTTTCTTTTTTATCTTCTGAGGGTGGAATACTGAGGATTCAAATGGCTGGATTAATTGGTAAGTGTGTATTACTGCCCTAACAAACTGACAAGCAGTTTTCTAGAGTGGTTGACCAGGAATGGTACATCAGGGTTCTAGTTTCCTCGTGTTCTTCGTGTTTTTGCCAACACATGGTATAGTCATTTATTTTTGTTCATTTAGACACTCTAATAGGTATTAGCAATATTTCACTATAGTTTTTCATTTACATTTCCTAATGATTAATGATGTTGAGATTTTTTTTTTCTTTTTGAGACAGTCTGATTCCGTTGGCCAGACTAGAGTGTCCTGGCATCAGCCTAACACACAGCAACTTCAAATTCCTGGGCTCAAGTTATTCCCCTGCCAAAGCCTTACAAGTATCAGGGACTATAGGCATCTGCCACAATGCCTTTCCTATTCTCAGTAGAGACAGGGTCTCACTCTTGCTCAGGCTTGTCTCAGACTCCTAAATTAAAGTAATCTACTTGCTTGGACTCCCAGAGTGCTAGAACTACAGGCATGAGCCACCACCCCAGCTAACGTTGAGATCTTTTCATGAGCTTATCTGCCATCCATGTCTTGTAGCATAGCATGGATGTTTGGATATTTTACCCTTTTTAATTTTTTTTATTTTTGCATCAGGGGTCTTTAAAACTACCCACAGGCTCAATAATTGACTAGAATAACTTACAGAGCTGAGAAAAGCTATTATATTTGAAGTTAGAGTTTATTACAACAAGAAGATGTAAATTAAAATCAACAGAAGAAAGAGATGTGAAGAAATTCAGAAGAAAATAGGTATCTATTCCCAGTGGACTCCCACAAGAGCATACTTGATTCTCCCAGCAACAATGTGTTAAAACACATTTACAGTGTTGGCAATCAGGAAAGCTCATCTAAGCTTTGGTCTTCAGAGTTTGTATTGGGCATCAGACATGTAGGAATGTGGCACCCTCATGACTAGTCTCAGCCATTCAGACTCCAGCATCCCCCAGAGGAAATCCAAGCATTCCCTGCAAATTATATCACTAGGATCCATTTATCTGATAACATGAGTGTGCTATGATCCAAGACCTTAGACATTCAAAAACAGCTGTTCATTGTGGTCTGAGGCCAAACATGCCAAAACACTTTCATCAGAATAGGCCAAAGGGGTCAGAGATCATCCATAAGGCAGCCAAATGCCAGGGCTAAAGATAAACTTTACACTGGAATGTGCAATGTTTGAACAAGGCAGGCTGATTGATCCTTTCTTCGCCAATTAGACATATGCCTTCAAATGTTTTCTCAGTCTATAACTTTGCATATTTTATTATCTTACCATAGTTTTTTGAAGAGTAGAAATATTCACTTTGAAAAGGTTCAATTTTTTTTTGTTTGTTTTATAGGTTGAACTTTTTATATACATAACACTTATTTGCTTCCACCAGGGTCACAAAATTTACTGTTATCTTTACATCTAGAATTTAAATAGATCTAGATCAATTCTTTTTGTTTAGTTTGGTTTGGTTTGGTAGATGTCTGTATATGGTGCAAACTATGGATCTGTGTGTGTGTGTGTGTGTTTTATTAAATCATAGCTGAGTACATTAATGTGATCATGGGGCACCATACGCTGGTTTCATAGACTGTTTGACACATTTTCATCACACTGGTTAACATAGCCTTCCTGGCATTTTCTTAGTTATTGTGCTAAGACATTTACATTCCACATTTACTAAATTTCACATATACCCTTGTAAGATGCACCGTGTGTGTGTGTGTGTGTGTGTGTGTGTGTGTGTGTGTGTGTTGAGCTTATAAATGCTCGGTTGTGCTGCATTTCTGCTTTTGAAAGCTCTTCTATTTCTTCAAACTCTTGCTTTCTCTATTGATTTGACTGGCATTCTTTTTTGGAAATTAACTATATGTGTATACATATTGTTGGATTTTCTATTCTTCTTTACTGATCTATTTATCTTTCTTGATGGCAATGTCACGCTGTCATGAGTACTTCCAAACCATGAACAATCTCACCACATTTTATCTTTTATTTGAGATGTCTAAAGAATATAGATCTAGAAATTAGAAATTTGTCTATGTAGATTAGTGATTCTTCAAGTAGAAATGATGGGGGAGCTGATTATAGTTATTAAAATTGCCCAGGGAGAATGTGTAACATTTAGTCCAAATCTCTGATTTAGCATTCCTACATACAGGAAGATTAGAGGAAGATCAATCTGCAATTGAATTTAAGAATTAGTGACAAAAATAGAAGAGTTACAATAGGCCATTGTGGTATTATTGAAGCTAAAGAAACTAAGAGTTGCTTTTGAGAAATACTCATGAAAATGACTATGCTATATCACTGGATGTAGCATCATTTTCTAATTGGAAACATGCATATTACATGAAATATTTTCTTAAAAATCCTATCATTTGAATTTTACTTTATCTAGCAGATATAAGTACATAAGATATAAACATATGTTTACATTTATACCTTATCTATTACATTTTTAACCAGATTTCCTCATTTTACTGAGAGAATGCTGAGTTTTAACCATTTATAATTTATTTTGTAGATGCAAAGAATTTGAGGGGTTTTGTTTTGTTTTATATTTTGTTTTTGTAATGGGAGACAATAACGGAATAACATACTGCTTTAAAGTTTCAGGTTGTTCTTTTTTCCTCAAATAAGTCAGTTTATTATGGGGCTCTGAAAATGACTTTGAAAATTTCCAGTAGAAATCAACAGTCACCTCTCAGGTTCAGAGCATAAGAATTAAATATCACCTGACAGGATTCATCACAAATGAACTTTGATAGGATTTTAATTGCTATATTCAAGCCACTTAAAATGTTGACAAGCAGGTCGAACTCACTTGTTTCTACAACTACACATAGTTTTTAAAAATGGACTTGCCTATATGCCCAAACAAATGATTATGATCCAGTTTCCTTCAGCATCATAAATTGAAGTGATATCATGTGGATCTTAGTCCTTTCCAATTTGTATTAAAAATATCTTCTAGCTAAATCAATCATGTACAGACTTATGGCGTGATGTCAACATAAAATAGGACAATTTTCTTTGAGTTAATAAGGTGAAAGTTAGCTGCGATAATAATTCTTGGCAATTTCTGATTTGAAATTGAGAAGAAAACTTAATACAAATTTATCTGATTTTACAGTGGCAATGTCATGAATAATAGAAATATGGCTTCATTTTCCAAAAGGTTTTGCCCATGCCCTTCTTTTATATTGTAAAATGTACTTAAAATACATAAAGAATTTTCTTTAAAATAAAATGAAGCATTCAACTCAAAAATCAAACATTTTTGCAACTGTTTCTAGATGCCATCCCAAGAGGCTGTCACAGCCTATATATTTCTATGAAATAACAAACATACCAAAGATAAATATTTTGTAATATTTACAAAATGGTGAAAGATACAATCTCAGAGAATATAACAATTTCAGTATTGGCCACTTAATATTCAGATTACATTAAATGAACAACTCTCATTTAACTGAGAGTTAAACTGAGCAACTCTCATTTGATTCATTGAATAAAAAGAATAATATGCTTAAGAGTTAAATTAAAAACTCAAAAACTATTCTCTGTGAAACCCTAACCAGAATGAAGGGGATCAAATATTAGAATGATATACAAGAAATGATGTTTGAGAAACAAATTTAGCACTGCAATCAACACAGAAAATAATAAATTACCCATTTTGTTCTTAATTTTGTCTTAAAAACAGCATAGTACCAAAAACTTTAGAAACACCGCTAGTCCCTTCCTAGGACATGAATGGTAGGGACCCATATAACATTCGTGTAAATGTTTTAACATTATAAACAAACTACTCCAATGATCTGGCTTGCATTTCTACGTAGGTCTTGGGCACCACTTCCTGAAGGCAAAGGAGTTTGCTTACTCCATAGTCATCCCTGATAATTGAGGCCCTCCGTAGGCTTGAGAAGGCCTGTGAGTTGTCCATGTCAGACAGCAGTGGTACCAGAATGGACCAGGCCAAGCTCCTGCAGGATACAGAGTAGACAAACTTTTCTTGTTTGTGCCATACTTTTCTGACCTAGAATTTTAAGACATTTCTAAGTGGTGAAGAATATCAAACAGAAGAAGAGAAGAGAGGAAGCTGATACCTGAAACACTTGGTCTCACTAGAAACTTGAATTTGGTTTTATGAAGCAATCAAATTCCAACAACAAAAAAAAGGCCTTCTTTCTCTGATAACCTGGAAAATATTGTGATTTTCTCCTCTGCTCATTCATGGGCTCTCAGCTATACATTTCTTAGCTTTGAGGAACCAAATCAGCTTATCTATCCTTTTCCTATATTTTCTATTCAGTACTGAACTAACTTTCTCTCTCTCTCTCTCTCTCCTTCCTTCCCTTCCCTTCCCTTCCCATCCCTTTCCTTCCTTCCTTCCTTCCTTCCTTCCTTCCTTCCTTCCTTCCTTCCTTCCTTCCTTCCTTCCTTCCTTCCTTCCTCAGACTCCCACTTTGTCACCTTCAGTAGAGCGCCATGGCGTCACAGCTCCCAGCAACCTCCAGCTCTTGGGCTTAGGCGATTCTCTTGCCTCAGCCTCCCTAGTAGCTGAGACTACAGGTGCCTGCCACAATGCCTAGCTATGAACCTTCAATTACAAAACAACACACAAGACCCTTGTTATTAGAATGAATAAGAAAAAAGACTTCATGTTTGCTTATTCATGATATGTGGACCCCTCTAATGTCTCATGGCTAACAAAGACAAATATTTAGGTTAATTTATTGATACTATCAGCTAATAATGACTATTTATTCTGCTAGAAATTCACTGTAGCACAGTTGTTTCTGGCTGTAGCTCTTCCCCAGCAGGTATGTGTTACCTGTGGTCTGCAGAGTCACAGCATCCCAAGAGTGTACACATTCTAATCTCCAGAATGTATGAATATGGTGCATGGCAAAGGAGAATTAAGGCTGGAGATTGAATTAAGTTTGCTAATCAGTTGATCTAAAGATAGGAAAGTTATCTTGGACTATCCAGGTGGGCACAAGATAATCACAAGGATCTTTCAGAACAGAAGTAAGAGACAGAAGCAGCAGAGTGATGAGGTGTGAGTAGCTCTCAAACTGCCGTGGCTGACTTTTGTACTTTTTAAAAAATTTTGTTTTATTGACAATTGATAATTGTGTATATTTATGGCACACAGTGTGATTTTTCATAAATGTATATGCTGTATAAAAATAAAATCTGAATATTTAACATATAGTCATCACCTTAAACATTTGTCATTGCTTTATTTTATGAACATTCGAAATCCTCTCTTCTAGCTATGTTTAAATATACTGTGCAATACAATATTGCTAATCACAATCACCCTGAGTCCACTGTTGGTTTTAAATGGAGAACAGGGCCATTGAGAAAAAAATGCAGAAAGTCTCTCTTCAGTGAAAAAAAGATATATATTAGAAGGAAGTTAATTCTCTCTACAGAACCTCCAGAAAGAACTTGCCCTGGCAACATCTTGATTCAAGCCTCGTAAGACTAGGTAAGAACTGTATGTTAACTAATATACTAGTACTATGTAAGCCACTAAGTTTCGGGTAATTTCACTAAAACTTGAATAGAATTTACTTTTTTTTTACTCTTTTTTAAATTTATTTATGCTTGTGAAATTTAAACAGAGACCAACAAATCCTCTGCAAAAGATCCACTGAATTCCTACTTTTGGAAAAGAACTTCTCTAACTTGTCTGTAAGAATGAATAACAACACCAAAATACTCATAAAAAATACTCATAAATACTCATAAATCATACACTAGTTGAAATGAGAAATCTCAGAACAAAAGGCAAATAGACCCTTTTTCTATGAGATTTGTACATATTATAACCTATCGGAGACATAACTATTAAGTGTATTCTTAACTTAATAAAGAAGACATTGTCTCTACCAGAGTTGGTTTTCAAAAAGAAAATAACAATATGATAAGATGTAAAATTCTGAGTTAAAATATATTATTATAGAATCAGAATAAAGTGTGCAATGGTAACGGTGAATATACAGATGTAAAATGCAGAAATCTGCATCAACGAATTTGAAGATACTCTGAGAAATACTTTTACTAACTTGAGATTATTTTATTCTAACCACGTACCAAATGGACTAAGCACTAGTAGTAGGAGGATGAGCCAAAATAAACCCATTATCTGTTTTTACTATATTTATTGTCTAGAGGGCTTATAAATTTATTTATTTATAATAAATGGGAAACTAACTGTAAAATATCACAGCTAATTATGTCAAGTTTGGAAAACTAAGCATGACATGGAAAAAGCATATAATAGAATAACTTTGCATACAGATCATTTGAAAGGGAGCAATGATAATGATGAAGCAAGCAATATTTCCTGTTCAAGTGGGGCAGAAACATAACAAGAGGCTAAGAAAAAGCTAGAAGGTAGCAGAGTCCATAGAACCACAACCTTCCAGAGTTCAAAAATCTGTCCTAATTTAGGTCATGAACAAGTAGTGACAGATGAAATGGATGGTAGAGACGATTAAAAAGTAAAATATTTTAAACTACTTTACATATTGAAAAACAATAGCAGTCTAAAGTAGAGGAAAAGGAAGTGATTAACAGTCATGTTAATTAAGAAACTGAGGACTAAGGTTTGGGAGAATTATCAATTTGAGATAAAATGACAGAGAAAAGTGACACAGTTTTTGCTGGAGAGAATAACTTTGAATGCAAAAACCAAAAGTTGTCCACATGGAGAAGGAGACCAAAGAGGTTTGAAAAAGTAGCCAGAAGTGGAAAGCTTGGTGTAGACATATATCATGAGCAATAAAAGAGCCAAGTTTTCTGGTGATATTTGTTGGTTTATTTGTTTCTTCACAGAAGAAAATAATAATCGCCTTACAGCTACAAACTAAAACCAAAATTGCATATACCCAACATCCTGGTCATTAGGCACACGAAGCAGGATGGGAAAAAAAGTAACAGTACATTGAAAGGGTTATTAGGAAGATTGTATTTTCCAACCATATGGGGGGGGCAGTTTCATTAAAAATACATAAGCATCTGCTAATCAGAACATAACTATTCCACACTCATCAAGATGTGGGATTATCTCTGAATACTGTAAAAGCTGGTGGGAGGGGAAAGAAGAGAAGGCGTGAATTCACACCTAACAGATACAACTTACACTATCTGGGTGATAGGGACGCTTGCTAACTTTGATTCAACCTTATTTGTATCCCTCTAATATTCTAAAATGAAATTTAAAAAAAATACCAAAACAAGAAAAAATGTGTCATAGCACACAGAGGATCAGTTCTGGTGGAGAAGCAGAGAGATACGGTGATGAAATTTTGGTGATAGATAACTTGACGTTGACAGTGATAAAGAGAAACGTGAAGCATAGAATTTCAGTCCTGATAATCTCTTTGACAAGAGACTATAATTGTTCAATTGTAACTTTTTAATTACTTCCTCTGTTATTTTTACTGACTTTGTTCTGATGACTTTAAGACAGACACTCTCTGGAATATCACTCACAGAAAAGTGCTTATGAAGATTTTGCTCGATGAAAGGTAACATAAAGCTAGGATACAAACTGTCCAGTGTTACAGAAAACAGAATTGATATAGGTGGAAGTTATGATTACTGGTATTTTTGTCATCATTTTCTACATTTATACTTTCTCCCTAATGAAATATATCACTTTTTAAAAGTGATTTTTAAAGTTAAACTTTATTATATTTAAAGAGAACAGAAAATTATTCTTTAAATAAAGACAATAAATAAATATAATGCTTAACATTTTAATATTTGCCTCATGTTATTTATAGATTTGGTCTACTGGATTGAATTTTCCAGGAAGGCTGCATATGTAAAGTTTAATATAATCCTTTCCTAACTATGCTCTGTGCAGCCAACATATTTACAACAAAATTAGGTCTAATTTTGTGTCTTTATTTGTATCTGGTTCTAAGTTAAATACAGTTTGACAAAAGTGTCTTTGAAAACTTGAAAATTTTGAAAATCACTGGCTTATTTGAAAACACGTTCTATTCGAAGACATGAGCCCTATAAACAAGTTTACTTTAAATGTTAATTTAATTCCAATCTGTATTCTGGTTTCCCATCTCTAAAACATGTGCACAAAACATTTAATTTCTTTCTTAAGAATTAAATTTAAAAAATGTTAAGGTTTTAATTTCTTAAATAGCTCTTTCACACACACCATGCATATGTGTGTACATATATGTACACACATGTATATGTATTTTAAAAACTCTCTGATTCATTTTCTGAAAAGAAAACCCTAAAATAAAAATATACTGCAATATTCAGTTTTTGTCTGGCCTCAACTTATTTTTCTATCAACATACAATTTTTGCTGTGATTTCAACTGACTTATTTATTGGTGGATTGATTTAGTCATCCACAGTTGTCTTTGTGAGTCTTACCTTTATATCTTTATAAAAAAATCCATAGAGCATAAATAATAAACAATAACAGTCAATTGTGACAATCAGCCACCAAGAACCTTCTACCTAGTAATTGTACTGATTGCTTGTGGTATTCATTTTGTTTAAATTAATTTGAGAAAAACCATGTTGATAAGCATGGTTTCCATTTTTAAAAAATGTTTTATCATTTCATATATCTTAGTCTATATAACAGGGAAGGTTTTTATTTTTCCAGAATTTTACAAATCATTGATAATCATTAAACTGTCATGGGTTATTTTTGCGGTGCCTTGAATGATTTCGTGATTCCAGTAAGAGCAGTATCAAAGTACTAAGAGTTTAGAATGACTTTGATGTGTTTACAAATAAAAATATGCTTTCAGATAGCTGTGAGAAAGTAACTTTTACCATGCTGTAACCTGTTGAATGTCTACATTTAAAATGTGTAACCAACAATGATTTGAAGTTCAGCAGAAAATTAAAAGGACAGTTCTTCTCCATGCAAGTATAACGAAGGTGAAAGTCCATATTTCCAAAATTAGCAATATTAAGACAGAGGCAGTGGCTCCCATCTGAGATCTTAGCACTCTGAGAGGCCAAGACAGATGGATTGCTTGAACTCAAGAGTTGGAGACCAACCTGAGCAAAGACAAGACCCTATCTCCTCTAAAATAGAAAAAACTAGCTAGGTGTGTTGGCTCAAGCCTGTAATCCTAGCAGTTCGGGGCTGACGTGGGTGGACTGCCTGAGCTCACAGGTTCCAGACCAGCCAGAGCAAGAGCGAGATCCCATCTTTAAAACTAAATGGGCCATATGGGGGGTGCCTATAGTCCCAGCTACTCAAGAGGCTGAAGCAAGAGGATTGCTCAAACCCAAGACTTTGAGGTTTCTGTGAGCTCTGACACAATGGCACTCTACCCAAGGTGACTGTGTGAGACTTTGTCTTAAAAAATAAGTAAATAGGGAGGGAGACAAGATGGCAGACTGAAGCCAGCTTTCAACAGAGGCTCCCGCCCAGAAGGAGAGTTAAGGGACAGGAATTTAGTAAGTATCCTGGTGGACTTGAGCCACACCAAGAGAGAAGGTTGAAGAACGCACATCAACACCGCTGAGGCAAGCTGTGATCACAAGGATGCAAACAAAAGGTACAAAATCCACCACCAAGTGGACGGGAGTCCCCCTCCCCCATGAGACCGGCTCAAGAGCCCCACAATTAAACAAATGGGCAGAAATTAAAGGCCCTCCCACTACACTCCACGGGAGAGACCTTCTAAAAACTGGACCTACCTCCCCTACTGGGGTGCCGTGGCGTTCTCCTGCCGGGCATAAAACTGAATAAAACTTTAAAAATCCTTTGCTGGCAACCCTGAATCCCCAACACTCCCCTCCCGCCCACTGAGATCCGGAGGCCTGTCCCCCAGGAGTTCGGATTCTCGAGTGATTTCTCAAGGGGACTGTCCGTCCCCGAGTTGTGACTGGTCAGCATTGACTCTGAGGCACGCGAGTGAGGAGAGGGCACTGGGCTGAGGGGGAGTCACGCCTCGGCGGCACTTCCCTGTGGTGCGGTGCATCAATACGGCCAGGCATAAAACTGAATGAAACTCTAGCTTCCCCCCCAATCTCACTCGGGGTCTGGGGGCCTGTCCCCCAGGAGTTCGGATCCTTGGGTGATTTCTCAAGGGGAGCGCACAGTGCCCGAGCCGCGACTGGTCAGCGCAGACTCTGAGACACGTGAGCGAGGAGAGGGCACCGGGCTGAGGGGGAGTCACGCCTTGGCGGCACTTCCCTGCGGTGCGGTGCAGCAGCGCTCCCCCCGGGCAACATTACTACACAAAACTGAATAAAACTCTAGCTTCCCCGCTGAGCGCCCCTACTCTCACTCGGGGTCTGGAGGCCTATCCCCCAGGAGTTTGGATCCTTGGGTGATTTCTCTAGGGGAGTGCACAGTGCCCGAGCTGCGTCAGGTCAGCGCTGACTCTGAGACACATGAGAGAGAAGAGGGCACTCTGCTGAGGGGAAATCAAGCCTTGGTGGCACTTCCCTGCGGTGCGGTGCAGCAGCCCTCCCCGGGCGGGCAACAGTACGGCCAGGCATAAAACTGAATGAAACTCTAGCTTCCCCCCCACTCCCACTCAGGGTCTGGGGGCCTGTCCCCCAAGAGTTTGGATTCTTGGGGGATCTCTTGAGGGGTGTGGACCCAGCATAAACTGCGGCTGCACAGTGCCGACTCTGGGGCGCAAGACAGAGGAGAAAAGGGTCGTCTGAGTGCCCACACCAGAATGGCAGTTCCCTGAAGGCAGAACAACAGCCATTTTTTCTTTAACGGCAGAACGGCTCACTTCTGGATATTCTGAGGCCACACCCCTGTCTCCCTGGGCAACCAGAGGAGGCCACCGGTGAGCGGAGGATTTCCTGACACTGCTCACAAACCTGGGAAGCCTCCAGGGCGGGGCCGACCCAGAGAGGTGATCAGACGCAAGCCTTCAGCAGCAAAGAGGACACAAACCTCCAGCAGCAAAGACGTTTGAACTTAGAACAGCCCATCTTCTGTAGGCGATTTCAGCAGGAACAGAGACAGAACCCCGCGAAGTTGTCTGTTCTGTTCTGTTCTGTTAACAGCACTCATCAGAGACGGGGCTAAGCCTGAGTGAACACCTCCTTCCCATCACCTGCATCAAGCACTCAAAGATGTCAGGCCCCATCTCCTCCTGCTAAATAGCGGCAGTCTGTGGGGGCCTGGCAGACTTCCTTGCGATTCAGGCAGGTGCAAACCCCTGGAGTGTCTATTCACTGCAGGCAACTGGGTTAGTCATCTGCAGAGATACCAGTGACTGGGTCCGACGGAGGGGCAAAGTGGGGAAGGAGACGTCAACCTTTCCAGACTGCTCTGTTTGCTGGGTGGCTCCTCCTGACTCCACGCTGCACTGGGATGAACCGTGTCAGAGGAGTCACCAGGCTCCTGTGATCCAGTTCCCAGAGACCTCTTGAACTCTCCCACCCGAGACAGGTGCCGATTGAGACAGTTGATTTGGACCTTTTGAACTGGGCTAATAGACTGAGGACTTTTCAGGCGGTGCCCTGGGTGTGCGGTTGTAGGAAGGTTTGGTTCTCCTTTTCCAACTGGGGCCAGAGGGGGGCAGGCAGGGTGACTTAATTGCTGATTTTTCCACACAGCTGAGATTTTTCCACAAGCCAGAGTAGAAGTTGCAATAGGATTGAACAGAAACCAGCTGAAAACAAGAAAGAACCACTTAGCTCCACCACACAGGACAGGGCCCAAGTTTCTCTGGCCACAACACTGTACAGGACCTTGATAAAGCCCCAGAGGAAAAATCAAAGGGAGTTAAATAACCATGGGGCGGAATCAGCGGAAAAACTCTGGTAACATGAATAACCAGAATAGATCAACGCCCCGCAAGAAAAGATACGGCAGATGTGATTGAAGATCCCATTCATAAACAACTAGCTGAGATGTCAGAAATCGAATTCAGAATTTGGATTGCAGACAAGATTAATAAAATGGAATTAGGAATTCGAGGAGAAATTCAAAAGTTGTCTCAAGAATTTAACGAATTTAAAGACAAAACCACCAAAGACTTAGACACACTGAAGCAAGAATTTACAGCCCTCAAAGATATGAAAAATACAGTAGAATCCCTCAGTAACAGAATGGAGCAAGCAGAAGAAAGGATTTCTGACATTGAAGATAAAGTCTTTGAACGCTCCCAATCTCTCAAAGAGGAAGAGAAATGGGGAGCAAAAACGGATCACTCACTCAGAGAGCTCTCAGATAATTTGAAAAAAAGCAATTTACAAATTATTGGGATTTCTGAGAATGATGAAGTGGCCTTGAAGAGCACAGAGGCCCTTCTGCATGAAATTATGAAAGAAAATTTTCCAGACATGCCTAGAGAATCTGAAATTCAGATAGCAGACAGCTTCAGAACCCCAGCACGATTCAACCCCAGTAAGTCATCCCCCAGACATACCATAATTAGCTTCGCTAAAGTTAAAATGAAAGAGAAGATTCTCAAAGCAGCCCGGCGAAAGAAAACTATTACGTACAAAGGTAAGAATATTAGAATAACTGCAGATCTCTCTGCTGAAACATTTCAAGCCAGAAGAGAGTGGTCATCAACTTTTAATCTCCTAAAGCAAAATAACTTTCAACCCAGGATCTTGTATCCAGCTAAACTGAGTTTCATCTATGACGGAGAAATTAAATACTTCAATGACATTCGCATGTTGAAAAAATTTGCCATAAGTAAACCAGCTCTTCAGGATATTCTCAGACCTATCCTCCACAATGACCAACCCAATCCTATACCACAAAAGTAAACTCACTCAGAAACTTCGGATCAAACTCCAACTTCCACACTGGTGAAAGGATTAAAAAAGTCCACTGGACCTTTGAAAAACTCGATACCCAAAATTCCACCAGACTTATCAATACTCTCCATCAATGTGAATGGCGTAAACTGTCCTCCAAAGAGGCATAGGTTAGCTGACTGGATACAAAAACTCAAGCCAGATATTTGTTGCATACAAGAGTCACATCTTAACTTAAAAGACAAATACAGACTCAGGGTGAAAGGATGATCATCCATATTTCAGGCAAATGGTAATCAGAAAAAAGCAGGTGTTGCAATTTTATTTGCAGATACAGTAGGCTTTAAACCATCAAAAGTAAGGAAGGACAAGAATGGTCACTTCATATTTGTTAAGGGTAATACTCAACATGATGAGATCTCAATTATTAATATCTATTCACCCAACCAGAATGCACCTCAATTTATAAGAGAAACTCTAACAGACATGAGTAACTTGATTTCCTCCAGCTCCATAATCGTCGGAGATTTCAACACTCCTTTGGCAGTGTTGGATCGATCCTCCAGCAAGAAGCTGAGCAAAGAAATATTAGATTTAAACCTAACCATCCAATATTTAGATTTAGCAGACATCTACAGAACATTTCATCCCAACAAAACTGAATACACATACTTCTCATCAGCCCACGGAACTTACTCCAAAATTGACCACATTTTAGGTCACAAGTCTAACCTCAGTAAATTTAAAGGAATAGAAATTATTCCATGCATCTTCTTGGACCATCATGGAATAAAACTTGAATTGAGTAACAACAGGAATCTGCATACTCATACAAAAACATGGAAGTTAAATAACCTTATGCTGAATGATAGCTGGGTCAGAGATGAGATTAAGAAAGAAATCACCAATTTTTTGGAACAAAACGACAATGAAGACACAAACTATCAGAACCTCTGACACCGCAAAGGCAGTTCTAAGAGGGAAATTTATAGCACTGCAAGCCTTCCTCAAGAGAACGGAAAGAGAGGAAGTTAACAACTTAATGGGACATCTCAAGCAACTGGAAAAGGAAGAACATTCCAACCCCAAACCCAGTAGAAGAAAAGAAATAACCAAAATTAGAGCAGAATTAAATGAAATTGAAAACAGAAGAATAATACAGCAGATCAATAAATCAAAAAGCTGGTTTTTTGAAAAGGTCAGTAAAATAGATAAACCTCTGGCCAACCTAATCAGAAAAAAAAGAGTAAAATCTCTAATATCATCCATCAGAAACAACAAAGACGAAATAACAACAGACTCATCAGAAATCCAAAAAATCCTTAATGAATATTACAAGAAACTTTATTTTCAGAAATATGAAAATCTGAAGGAAATTGACCAATACTTGGAAGCACGCCACCTTCCTAGACTTAACCAGAATCAAGTGGAAATGTTGAACAGACCCATATGAAGTTCAGAAATAGCATCAACTATACAAAACCTCCCTAAAAAGAAAAGCCCTGGACCAGATGGTTTCATGTCAGAATTCTACCAAACCTTTAAAGAGGAATTAGTACGTATATTACTCAACCTGTTCCAAAATGTAGAAAAAGAAGGAAGACTACCCAACACGTTCTATGAAGCAAACATCACCCTGATCCCCAAACCAGGAAAAGACCCAACAAGAAAAGAAAATTATAGACCAATATCACTAATGAATATAGATGCAAAAATATTCAACAAGATCCTAACAAACAGAATCCAGCAACACATCAAACAAATTATACATCATGACCAAGTTGGTTTTATCCCAGGGTGTCAAGGCTGGTTCAATATATGTAAATCTATAAATTTAATTCAGCACATAAACAAATTAAAAAACAAAGACCATATGATTCTCTCAATTGATGCAGAAAAACTTTTGATAATATCCAGCATCCCTTCATGATCAGAACACTCAAGAAAATTGGTCTAGAAGGGACTTTTCTTAAACTGATAGAGGCCATCTACAGCAAACCCACAGCCAATATCATATTGAATGGAGTTAAATTGGAATCATTTCCACTCAGATCAGGAACCAGACAAGGCTGCCCATTGTCTCCATTGCTTTTCAACATTGTAATGGAAGTTTTAGCCACCGCAATTAGGGAAGAAAAGGCGATCAAGGGTATCCATATAGGGTCAGAAGAGATCAAACTTTCACTCTTCGCAGATGATATGATTGTGTATCTGGAAAACACTAGGGACTCTACTACAACACTCCTAGAAGTGATCAAGGAATACAGCAGCATCTCAGGTTACAAAATCAACATCCATAAATCGGTAGCCTTTATATACACCAACAACAGTCAAGTTGAAAAAGCAGTTAAGGACTCTATCCCATTCACAGTAGTGCCAAAGAAGATGAAATATTTGGGAATTTACCTAACAAAAGACGTGAAAGATCTCTATAAAGAGAACTATGAAACTCTAAGAAAAGAAATAGCTGAAAATGTTAACAAATGGAAAAACATACCATGCTCGTGGCTGGGAAGAATCAACATTGTCAAAATGTCCATACTACCCAAAGCAATATATAATTTCAACGCACTCCCTATTAAAGTTCCACTGTCATATTTTAAATATCTTGAAAAAACAATACTTCGTTTTATATGGAATCAGAAAAAACCTCGATTAGCCAAGACATTACTCAGAAATAAAAACAAAACAGGAAGAATCACACTGCCAGACCTCAGACTTTACTACAAATCGATAGTGATCAAAACAGCATGGTATTGGCACAAAAACAGAGAAGTAGATATCTGGAACAGAATAGAGAACCAAGAGATAAATCCAGCTACTTACCGCTATTTGATTTTTGACAAGCCAATTAAAAACATTCAGTGGGGAAAAGATTCCCTATTTAACAAATGGTGCTGGGTGAACTGGCTGGCAACCTGCAGAAGACTGAAATTGGACCCACACCTTTCACCATTAACTAAGATAGACTCTCATTGGATTAAAGATTTGAACTTAAGACATGAAACTATAAAAATACTAGAGGAGAATGCAGGGAAACCCTTGAAGAAATTGGTCTGGGTGAGTATTTCATGAGGAGAACCCCCCAGGCAATTGAAGCAGCTTCAAAAATACACTACTGGGACTTGATCAAACTAAAAAGCTTCTGCACAGCTAAGAACACTGTAAGTAAAGCAAGCAAAAAGCCCTCAGAATGGGAGAAGATATTTGCAGGGTATATCTCTGACAAAGGTTTAGTAACCAGAATCCACAGAGAACTCAAACGCATCAGCAAGAAAAAAACAAGGGATCCCATCGCAGGCTGGGCAAGGGATTTGAAGAGAAACTTCTCTGAAGAAGACAGGCGCACGGCCTTCAGACATATGAAAAAATGCTCATCATCTTTAATCATCAGAGAAATGCAAATCAAAACTGCTTTGAGATATCATCTAACTCCACTGAGACTAACCTACATCACAAAATCTCAAGACCAGAGATGTTGGCGTGGATGCGGAGAAAAGGGAACACTTCTGCACTGCTGGTGGGAATGCAAATTATTACATTCCTTTTGGAAAGATATATGGAGAACACTCAGAGATCTAAAAATAGATCTGCCATTCAATCCTGTAATCCCTCTGCTGGGCATATACCCAGAAGACCAAAAATCACAACATAACAAAGATATTTGTACCAGAATGTCTATTGCAGCCCAATTCATAATTGCTAAGTCATGGAAAAAGCCCAAGTGCCCATCAATCCACGAATGGATTAATAAATTGTGGTATATGTACACCATGGAATACTATGCAGCCTTAAAGAAAGATGGAGACTTTACCTCTTTCATGTTTACATGAATGGAGCTGGAACATATTCTTCTTAGTAAAGTATCTCAAGAATGGAAGAAAAAGTACCCAATGTACTCAGCCCTACTATGAACCTAATTTGGGGCTCTCACATGAAAGCTATAACCCAGTTACAACCTAACAATAGGGGGAAGTGGGAAAGGGGGGGGTAGTGCATAGAGGGAGGGGGATCGGTGGGATCACACCTGTGGTGCATCTTACAGGGGTATTTGCGAAACTTGGTAAATGTAGAATGTAAATGTTTTGGCACAGTAACTGAGATAACACCGGAAAGGCTATGTTAACCATTGTGATAAAAATGTGTCAAATGGTCTATGAAGCGAGTGTATGATGCCCCATGATCATATCAATGTATACAGTTATGATTTAATAAAATAAATAAATAAATAATGACACTATTACATGGCTCTAAGATTGACTATCTTTAAAACTTTAAAAATTTTTATTATCATTACAATGTAAAACGCCCTTTAAAATACCCCTTCAAAAACTTTTATCATTAATTGTTTATGTCTTCTGTATATTAAAATGTGAGGTTGTAGGAAAATATTGGCTCCATATACAACCAGCTACATAATTTGCAGGACCTAATGCAAAATGAAAATGAAGGTTGTGCTTTGTTCAAAAGTTGAGAATTTCAGTATGGCAACAGCAGAGCATTAAACCAAGCATAAGGTAATTATATGTATAAAATCCTGTGTGACTTCATGGATTACATAAATATGAAGCCACGTCTGAGCCCATAGCCAGATAGGTCAAACAGGTTCTTAAAACGAAGTGAAAAGAAACTGCCTTTTATGTAAGCACACACAAATGTGAATTAAATTTCAATCACTTTGAATTTGTGCTCAGAATAATAGTTTATCTGAATATAATTTATATATGAATTTTTTAAATAAAAATAAGATTTTTCTAAGAAGGTTTCTGAAATATGGAAACAATAATAACATATAATTGAAAACGTTTAAGAGATATATAAGGTTACCTTATAATTGAACTATAAAGATCAAAATAAAATATGTAATCAAAATTACTCTCATTTTCAAATTACCTGTATAATGTTGAACACACACAAAAAGATCTGGAAGCAGGAAAGAATGAGCATTTTTAACATGTACAAAGCATTTTCCTGCCGGTTTAGGAGCATTTTCTAGCAGTGTGGGAGCTTATCTCTGATCCGTCTGTGCTGAGACAAGCCATAGGGTTACAAGCAGCTTGCAACTTCACCCAAAACACATTACAAGAAGGAAGGCAGGGCCTCTCAGAGAGATTGACCTACAGAAGAATTTGTAAAGGAGAAAAACATTGCCCTTCTGGATGAACTTTATAACTGTTTCTTTTTAAGTCACATACATATTTACCTGACCAATCTGTTTTATTCACTACCCTAAATTATCAGGGGAAATTATTTTGAAATATAATTGATGGGTTGTCTGTTCTGAATAAATGTGTATGTTACAAATGCAAATGCATGTGTGTACTTTATAGCTATGAGTTTAACAGCTATGCAGCTTCAAGAACTGACTTATTTCTATCTGCTTTTTATTCACTTTTTAAAATTAGGCTACTGATGCATATTAGAATTTAATTACACCAATTAGTACTGCCACATCAGACATATGATGTGCTTTCAATTAAGAACTACCTAATGGGTATTAGTACAATTTAGCTTCATAATTAAAGTTCTAAGAACAGCACAAATTAAACATTATGATTACAAAACATTAAAAATCTACTGGTGAAATTAAAGCTGAATATTTTAGCTTCTCTTTCTAACCTGTTTTTTAAAAAGAAAATTAGGATTATGTAAAATGCAAGGCTATTATCGAAGCATTCTGAATTAAAAAGAAAAAGGTAAGCACACGTGGACACAAAGACATATATATTATATATAATGATAAAAGTAAGGAAGTTTCAACATAACATGTATGTCATTCTAATGATCAGTAAAGGTTGTCATTTTAGGGTTTGGTTTTCTTGGTATTCTAATTTGTTTTTTCATTTAAATATTTAATATCTGTGGTCACCACTCAGAGTTACTGCTTCAGCAAGCATGGATGACATGCAGCCCCAGTTACTTTCTCATTGTACCACTGACTGAGGATACCCCCCGGCCAAGGACTGAGCATGCTGGAGGTACTGGTGAAGTGTTATTTTTAAGAATTGAGGGTATCTGGGCGGCGCCTGTGGCTCAGTGAGTAGGGCGCCGGCCCCATATGCCGAGGGTGGCGGGTTCAAACCCAGCCCCGGCCAAACTGCAACAAAAAAATAGCCGGGCGTTGTGGCGGGCGCCTGTAGTCCCAGCTGCTCGGGAGGCTGAGGCAAGAGAATCGCGTAAGCCCAAGAGTTAGAGGTTGCTGTGAGCCATGTGACGCCACGGCTCTCTACAGGAGGGCGGTACAGTGAGACTCTGTCTCTACAAAAAAAAAAAAAAGAATTGAGGGTATCTTCCAACAGAAGATTTTGATCGAAGACTACTATTGTCCTGGCTAAAGTTTACGAAAACTATGCTGCAGACTTTGACTTCTTTATACTAATCCACTTTCCTTCTCCCTCTCCTTTCACAGAGGTCAGCTTTATATCACCTCAGAAGACTCCCTGCAATTACACCTGCTTTCTCTCCTTAAAACTTAGCAGGCATTCCTCCCAGAATCTTTTGTATGGACACAACTACTGGGTGTCTCCTTCTCAGAAAACCTAATTTGATACAATATCCTAATGAAATACATATATATATGCATTTGACTGATTATTAAATAATAATACCATTACAAAATTATAAGAAATACTTTCCTATTTGTAACACTTTGTATTTTCTGTAAAGGAAATAGATTATTTGAAAAGAAGGAAAGAACTATACCAACTTCTCTCTTAGGTTTTATCCACTTAGCCTTCTCTTCCTTTCCTGAACAGTCACCTCTGACAGTGATTGTTAAAAATATTTCAATACGGATTTAATACTTAGCACTTTATTACAAGTTTTGCACATATGGCCTCTGGAAGGGTTTGTGGGTAAGCCAAAGAACTCTCTTCACCGAGCCTGTGCTTTTATTTTTGCTTTTGGTTTGTTATATGTTCTAAGTGAAAAGACCATTAAGACCTTATTTGTAAGTCTTCCATTTTCATGATAAAGGACTTTATTTGTAAATAACCAATATCCTGATGAGTTCAGGTATTTAAAAAATGGACTATTTGTGGGAACTTACAAGAAGTTCTTTTCTTCCTGCAGTCTATCATATTTTACACATAACTCTTGATCCAAGATTAATACTATTTTCCTGCGAGTACTGGTAGAATGAAGTAGATAATTTAGACCTTTCTTTGTATAGCAAGATATAAAATTTTAGTCCCACCCATTTATTTCAAATTACATGTTTTTTACAAAAATTTAATCATTTGACTAAACGAAATCATGGGCGGAATTTGGAATTTAAAATTAACGTGTACCTTAGAACTTTTAAAATATGTTTTGTCCATTTCAAGTCCCAAGATATCTCAAGTACTCACATATTAGCATTAGGAAAGAGTAATTAGTGATAATTTACCATTTATAATTCGGAGGAGATATAATTATTTGATTATTTGCAACCTCAGATTTTGGGATTTAGTCAGAAAGAAAAAATTGTGACAGAGGTAAGGTGGTACCTCATCGCGGTTTGGCTTGTGTTTCCCTGATGATTAGTTATGTTGACCATTTGTTCATATCTTTCTTGTCCCTTTGTCTGTCTTTTTTTGAAAAACTTCTTTCATTTTCTTGGCCTGCTTTTTGAGGGGGTTATTTGCTTTTTTCCTGCTTAATTGTTTGAATTCTTTACAGATTCTAGAAACTAGCTTTTTAGCAGTTGTATAGTTCACAAATATTTTCTCCCATTTTATAGGTTTTTCCATTTGCTCTGTTGAAAATTTGTATATGTTTGCTAGACAGAAATTTTTTTAATTATTTAAGTCCTATTTATTTTTGTTATATTTGTATTTGAGGTCTTTTTCCTAAATTCTTCACATAGGTTGATATCTAGAAGTTTCTCCTACATTTTCTTTTAGAATTTTTGTTTCATACCATACATTTAAATTTTTTATGTTGATTTAATTTTTATATATGACAGAGATATAAATCCAACTTCGTTCTTGTGCATGTGGTTATGCAGTTTTCCTAACATCATTTTTGGAATAGAACTTCCTTTTCCTAAAGTATGTTCTTATCTGTTTGTTGAAAATCAGTTGTTTATAGGTAGATGGGTTAATTTTCTGGTTATCTATTCTCTTCCATTATTCTATTATCTAAATTTTTCTAATAACATCACTTCGTTTTGGTTACTAAAGACTTGTAGTATAATTCGAAGTGAGGTAATGTGATGCCTCCATATTTGTTCTTTTTGCTCAAAATTGCTTTGGGTATTCCAGGCTCTTTTTCAGATTTCCAATGAAGCTTGAAATTATATTTTCTAAATCAGTGAAATATAAAGTTGATATTTAGATGGAGATTGAAAATTACACTTGAATTTGTAAATCACTTTGTATAGTATCGAAATTTGATCAAACTTTATTCTACCAATCCATAAGCATGGTATGTTTTCTAATTGTTTCCTTCAGAAGTGTTTATGGTTTTTTTAGAGATCTATCACCCCTTTGGTTAAGTATAGTCCTAGGAATTTTATTTTTATAGCTATTGTTAATGGTATTGAGTCCTTTACTTGTATCTCCATTTGACTATTGTTAGTATACAGAAATACTACTGATTTGTGTACATTGATTTTGTAACCTGAGACTTTGCTTAATTTATTTATTAATCTAAGAATCTTTTGAGGCAAGCTGTAGAGTTTCATGCATATAAGATTCTATTATTATGAAAAGGGAATAGTTTGACCACATCTTTCCCAGCTTAAATACCCATTTCTTTCTCTTGCCTGATTGCTTTGGATAGGATTTCCATTACCATGTTTAATAGAAATGGTGACAGTGAGCAAATTTGTCATGATCTATCTCATAAAGGAAATACTTTCAAATTTCCCCCATTCAGCATGATATAAACCATGCGTTTGTCGTATTTGGCATTTGGATTTTATCATTCTGAGGTGTGTTCCTTCTGTGCTTACTTTGTTGAGGGTTTTTATTAGGAAGGGGTGCTAGATTTTGTGGAATGCTTTTTTTGCCATTATTGAGATAGTCATACAATTTTTGTTTTGCTTCTGTTCATGTAGTCAGTTAACTTCATTATTGTGTGTTTTGGACCTTCTTTACATCTCTGAGATGAAACCCACTTGGTCATGGGTAATTTTCTTTTTAATTTGCTGTTGAATCTGTTTGCAAGTATTTTGTTAAGGATTTTTGCATCTATACTCATTCAGGATATTGGTCTATAGTTTTCATTTTTTTGTCTCAGTTTTGGTTTCAAGGCCATGCTGGCTTCATAGAATGATTTAAGGAGGATTCCCTCCACCATATTGTGGAGTAATTTCTGAATTATCGGTAGTGGTTGTTTCCTGTAGTTTGGTAGAATAAGCTGTGCATGCATCTGATCTGGGGCTTTTTATGCTGAGAGAATTTTATTACTGCTTCAATCAATCTGTACATTATTAGTATGTTCAGGATTTCTATTTCCACCTGATTCAGATTAAAAGTTTGTGTTTCCAGGAATTTATGCTTTTCCTCTATGTCTTCTAGTTTGTGTGTGTAGAAGTTTTCATACATGGTGCTTTGTATTTCTGTGGTGTCAGCTGTAATATCTTCTTTGTCATTTCTGATTGAGTTTATTTGATTCTTTTCTATCTCTGGTTAATCCAACTAGTTTTCTAATAAATTTGTTCATCTTTTCAAAAAAAAATTTTTTTGTTTTATTAATCCTTTGTATTTTTTTGTTGGTTTCCATTATATTTAATTCTTCTCAGAGCTTTGTTATTTCTTTTCTACTGATAAATTAGTGGTCATTTTGCTCTTCTTTTTATGTTCCTTGAGAGGTGATATTAGGTCACTAATTCATGATGTATCCATCTTTTCTATTTTGTGTATGTTATTTTTCTTATCATATTTTCAGATCTACATTAAATAATTCATTATATACACAAACAAACATCAACCATATTCCATTACAAGGATTTTGTTTCAATTGCTGTGTTTTTTGTTGGTTTTATGTTTTCCTTTTTCTTTCTAAATTAGTTTAATAGTTATATCTCAAAAAGTGACTTTAAACCTAAAGTCACACTTTAAAGATACATCTATATAGAAAACATAGATAGATATTTAGTAATATAGTCTAATAAGAGAAGGTTTTTTTTTTTCTTTAACAGTCCAGGTCAAATACCATTTGCTATTGATGAATATATTTAGCATATGCTTTTATTATATATCTGAGGATGTAATTTTAAAAAGTCTGACACATGGTTCATGCTAAATGAATATTCAACTAATATATAAAAAGGAAAAAAATTATACCTATACCTGCTTATCCCCAAATTATTTCATGATGTTTCTAGACTTTGAAATTCTTTAAAGTGCTCTCATTATTAGATTAAGTACATGTTTCCTAACTCATTTCAATCTCCTCTATAATCAAGTGTAATAGAAAGGATGAAATAGACTTTATGATTAATTGTAGAAATAAAAGTGAAAGAAAAACTAGTCTAGATTTCATAAAAATACAGACACATAAAAGCCTTGAAATGATAGAGACTATAATCATTCAATTGAAAGCAAAGTTATTTTGGAGTATTTTTTAGTCCTACTTTTTATTAATATAGCAGTGAACAAAGTATATGTCTTCAAAAAGCACAGTCTGCAGTGAATATATATGAAAAGTAATACAAGCATGTAAAATAAAGTATGGAGAACATACCAAAATCAACCTTACTTTACCAAGTAAAGGAATGAATGTAAGCTGGTCAGTATATTTTTATTTCATAAGGCAGGGGTGCAGTAATAAATAAAATATGAGTGATTAGTATATAGAGTATACAGGGGACCAGTTCATTTAAAACTTTACTTAAAAGACATTGAGCTAATGTCTGGGGCAATAGAAGCAACTAATAGTTTTAAGCAGGGGGATGGATAATAATTATACTAGCAATGTTCAAATTATAATTTAGCCAACAATTAAGAAATGAACTAGAGAAGTTTGACACTATTCATAAGGAGGCAAAATAGAAGTCTTTAAGCAATAATCAAAGTGAGAAGTGGGCTGAAGGCCAATTGATAAATTAGAAAGTTGTATGTTAAAGAAGGGAAAAGTCTAATTTTGTATCCTGGGGATCTGACTTGGGTAATGTGTTTTGACAATGGCACTTATATTCATGCTCAGTGAATGAGATTTGGTCAATGAAATATGGATGGAAATAATGCAAGCCACTTTGAAACTTTGCTCATAAAACTTCCTACAACTTCCATGGAAAATTTTAGTTGTTTCTTTTTATATCCCATCTTGACAGACACAAAGTTGTTATATGGTATAAAATGCTATTGTAAAGAACAGAACAAAACAACACCCACCCCCAGCAAAATAAGTGGCATTATCTTCATAATCAGGAGGTAGAGAATGAGAAAACTGAGAGATATAAGATGATGTAAATTGTTTTCCTCATACCCTCCACCCTTGAAAAAGACCTAAGGATTATAAAGAACAATTTATCTCTTCTTCCCACAAAACAAGCACAGTTTAATCAAATAACATCTTCCACTTTCAGTGTAGGATTTATTCAATCTATCTGACCAATGGCCTTTCAGAATTATGAAAGGCAGGCCAATGATATCTACATATTATAATTCACATTTTACCTTTCTAAATGAGATATGAGCATTACATACCATATATCACTTATGTTTTTTTTTTATTAAATCATAGCTGTGTACATTAATGCAATCATGGAGTACAATGTGCTGGTTTTATATACCATTTGAAATATTTTCATCAAACTGGTTAACATAGCCCTCACCACATTTTTTTAGTTATTGTGTTGAGACATTTATATTCTACACTTAGTAAATTTAACATGTAACCTTGTAAAATGCTCCATCGGTGTGGTCTAATCAATTACTCTCCCTCCACTCATCCTCCGTTTCCCCTCCCCTCCCTCTCTCCTTTCCCCTTCTTCTAGGGCTATAGTTATGTTATAGCTTTTATATGAAAGCTATAAATTGATTTCATAGTAGGGCTGAGTACATTGGATATGTTTTCTTCCATTCTTGAGATACTTTGCTAAGAAGAATACGTTCCAGCTCCATCCATGTAAACATGAAAGAGGTAAAGTTTCCATCATTTTTAAAGGCTGCATAATATTCTATGGTGTACATATACTACAATTTATTGATCCATTCATGGGTCGATGGGCACTTGGGCTTCTTCTATGACTTAGCAATTATGAACTGGGCTGCAATAAACATTCTTGTGCAAATATTTTTGTTATAAAGTGATTTTTGGTGTTCTGGATATATACCTAGTACAGGAATTGAAGGATCATATGGCAGGTCTATTTTTAGATTCTCTAAGTGATCTCCAAACATCTTTCCAAAAGGAACATAATAGTTTGCATTTCTACCAGCAGTGTAGAACTGTTCCCTTTTCTCCACATCCATGCTAACATCTCTGGTTTTGGGATTTCGTGATGTGGGATAATCTTACTGGGGTTAGATGATATCTCAAAGTGGTTTTGATTTCATTTCTCTGATGATGAAGGATGATGAGCATTTTTTCATGTGTCTGTAGGCCATGCACCTGTCTTCTTCAGAGAAGTTTCTCTTCAAGTCCCTTGGACAGCCTGTGATGAGATCACTTGTTCTTTTCTTGCTTATACGTTTGAGTTCTCTGTGGATTCTTGTTATTAAACCTTTGTTGGAGACATAACCTGCAAATATCTTCTCCCATTCTGAGGGCTGTCTGCTTGCTTTACTTACTGTGTTCTTGGCTGTGCAGAGCTTTTTATTTTGATCAGATCCCAGTAGTGTATTTTTGGTGTTGTTTCAATTGCCCGGGAGGTCTTCCTCATAAAATATTCACCCAGGCCAATTTCTTCAAGTGTTTTCCCTGCACTTTGTTCTAGTATTTTTATAGTTTCATGTCTTATGTTTAAATCTTTAATCCGTGAGAGTCTATCTTAGTTAAAGGTGAAAGATGTGGGTCCAGTTTCAGTCTTCTACAGGTCGCCGGCCAGTTTACCCAGCACCATTTGTTAATGTTGTGTGACCAGAGATGCGAATGTTTATTTCTAAATATTATCCTACAGTTAAATAAGAAACCTTTTCCCCCACTGAATGTTTTTAATTGGCTTGTCAAAGATCAAATAATGGTAAGTAGCTGGGTTCATCTCTTGGTTTTCTATTCTGTTCCATACGTCTACCTGTCTGTTTTTTGCCAGTACCATGCTGTTTTGATCACTATCAATTTATAGTATAATCTGAGGTCTGGCAGCATGATTCCTCCAGCTTTGTTTTTATTTCTGAGTAATGTCTTGGCTCTTTGAGGTTTTTTCTGATTCCATATAAAACAAAGTATTATTTTTTTGAGATCTTTAAAGTATGACAGTGGAGTTTTAATAGGGATTGCATTAAAATTGTATACTGCTTTGGGTAGTATGGACATTTTAACAATGTTGATTCTTCCCAGCCATGAGCATGGTATGTTTTTCCATTTGTTAACGTCTTCAGCTATTTCTTTTCAAAGAGTTTCATAGTTCTCTTTATAGAGATCTTCCATGTCCTTTGTTAGGTCAACTACCAAATATTTCATCTTCTTTGGCAATACTGTGAAAGGAATAGTGTCTTTGATTGTTTTTTCAACTTGACTATTGTTTATATGTAAAATGGATATAGATTTATGAGTGTTGATTTTGTAATCTGAGACACTACTGTATTCCTTGATTACTTCTAAGAGTTTTCTAGTAGAATCCCTGGTGTTTTCCCATATATAATCATATCATAGAAAGTTTGATCTCTTCTGACCATATATGGATACGCTTGATTGTCTCTTCTTGCCTAAGTGCGATGTCTAAGACTTCCATTATAATGTTGAAAAGCAGTGGAAACAATGGGCAACCTTGCCTGATTCCTGATCAGAGTGGAAATGATTGCAATTTTACTCCATTCAATACGATATTGGCTGTCGGTTTGCTGTAGATGGCCTCTATCTGTTTAAAAAAAAATGTCCCTTCTATACCAATTTTCTTAAGTGTTCTGATCATGAAAGGATGCTGGATATTATCAAAAGCTTTTTCTGCATCAATTGAGAAAATTATATGGTATTTGGTTTTTATTTTATGTGATGAATTATATTTATAGATTTATGTATATTGAACCAGTCTTGACAGTCTGGGATGAAACCCACTTGGTCATGGTGTATAATTTGTTGGATGTGTTGTTGGATTCTGCTTGCTAGGATCTTGTTGAATATTTTTGCATCAATTTTTTTTTTTTTTCTTTTGGCCAGTGCTGGGTTTGAACCTGCCACCTCTGGTATATGGGGCCGGTCTGTACTCCTTTGAGCCACAGGTGCCATCTTGCCTCAATTTTCATTAGTGATATTGGTCTAAAATTTTCTTGTTGGGTCCTTTCCTGGTTTGAGGATCAAGGTGATGTTTGCTTCATAGAATGCGTTGGGTAGTATTCCTTCTATTTCTATATTCTGGAATTAAGTAATATAAGTACTATTTCCTCTTCAAAGGTTTGATAGAATTATAATGTGAAGACAACTGGTCCTGGGCTTTTCTTTTTAGAGAGATTTTATATAGTTGGTGCTATTTCAAAACTTGATTCAAATTTTCATATTTCTGAGAATAAAGTTTTTTATAATATTTATTAGGATTTTTTGAACTTCTAATAAGTATGTTATTATTTCCCCTTTGCCATTTCTGATTCATAAAATTAGAGATTTTACTCTTTTTTTCCTGGTTAGGTTTGCCAAAGGTTTATCTATTATATTGATCTTTAAAAAAAAAAAAGTGCTCGCTTCGGCAGCACATATACTAAAATTGGAACGATACAGGGAAGATTAGCATGGCCCCTGCACAAGGATGACACGCAAATTCGTGAAGCGTTCCATATTTAAAAAAAAAAAAAATGACTCTTTGATCTGTTGTATAATCCTTTTGTTTTCAATTTCATTTAGTTCTGCTCCAATTTTGGTTATTTCTTTTCTTCTGCTGGGTTTGGAATTGGATTTGTTCTTCCTTTTCCAGTTGCTTGCGATGTCCCATTAAGTTGTTAACTTCCTCTCTTTCCATTCTCTTGAGGAAGGCTTGCAATTCTATAAATTTCCCTCTTAGGACTGCCTTTGCAGTATCCCAGAGGTTCTGGTAATTCATCTCCTCATTATCATTTTGTTCCAAAAATTGGTAATTTCCTTCTTACTCTCATCTATGACCTAGTTATCATTCAGCATAAGGTTATTTAGTTTCCATGTTTTTGTATGAGTATGCAGATTCTTGTTGTTCCTGACTTCAACCTTTATTCCATGATGGTCCGAGAAGATGCAAGGAATAATTTTGCTTTTTAATTTGATGAGTTTAAACTTGTAGCCTTAGATGTGATCAATTTTGGAGGATGTTCCATGGGCTGATGAGAAAAATGTGTATTCAGTTTTGTTAGGATGAAATGTTCTGTAGATGTCTATTAAATCCAATTGTTGAGTAGTTAAGTTTAAATCTAAAATTTCTTTGCTTAGTTTCTTATTGGAGGTTCTATCCAACATTAACAAAGGGGTGTTAAAATCTCTGCCTGTTATGGTGATGGAGAAAATCAAGTTGCTCATATCTGTTAAGAGTCTCTTTAATAAATTGAGGTGAATTCTGGTTTGGTGCATAAATATTAATAATTGAAATCTCATCATGCTGAGTGTTACCCTTAACAAATATGAAGTGACCATCCTTATCTTTCCTTACTTTTGTTGGTTTAAAGCGCATTGTATCTGCAAATAAAATTGCAACACCTGCTTTTTTTCTGCTTTCCATTTGCCTGAAATATAGATGAGCATCCCTTCACCCTGAGTCTATATTTATCTTTTAAATAAGATAAGATTCTTGTATGCAGCTGATATTGGCCTGGTTTTTGTATCCAGTCAGCCAATCTGTGCCTTTTATAGGACAATTTAAACCATTCACATTAATGGAGAATATTGATAAGCCTGGTAGAATTTTGGGTACCAAGTTTTTCTAAAGTCCAGTGGAAATTTTTAATCCTTTCATCACTGTGGAAGTGGGAATTTGATCTAAAATTTCTGAGTAAGTTTACTTTTGTGGTAGAGGATTGTGCTGGTCATTATGGAGGATAGGTCTGAGAATATCCTGGAGAGCTGGTTTAGTTATGGCAAACTTCCTCACAACATGTGAATGCCATTAAAGTATTTAATTTCTCCATCATAAATAAAACTCAACTTTGCTGAATACAGGATCCTGGGGTGAAAGTTATTTTGTTTTAGAAGATTAAAAGTTGATGACCACCCTCTTCTAGCTTGAAAGGTTTCAGAAGAGAGATCTGCAGTCATTCTAATATTCTTCCCCTTGTAGGTTATGGTTTTCTTACGTCTGGCTGCTTGCAGAATTTTCTCCTACATATTAACTTTAGCGAAGTTAATTATGATGTGTCTGGGAGATGTCTTATTTGGGTTGAGTTGTGCTGGGATTCTGAAACTGCTATCTGAATTTCAGAATCTCTTTGCGTGTCTGGAAAGTTCTCTTTCATAATCTCATGAAGAAGAGCCTCTGTGCTTTGCAAAGCAACTTCATCACCTTCAGGGATTCCTATAAAGTGAATATTAGTTTTCTTCAAATTATCCCAGAACTCTCTGAGAGAATGATCCATTTTTTGCTCTCCATTTCTCTTCCTCTCTGAGAGTTTGGGAGCATTCAAATCTTTGTCTTCAATGTCAGAATTCCTTTCTTCTACTTGCTCCATTCTGTTACTGAGGGATTCTACTGTATTTCTCAGATATTTGAGGGTTGCAAATTCTTGTCTCAATGTGCCAAAATCTTTGGTGATTTTGTCTTTGAATTCATTGCATTCTTGAGACAACTTTTGAAATGCTCTTTGAATTTCAAATTCCAACTTTACCTCCATTGTATTAATCATATTTGTAATCCAATTCTGAATTTGATTTATGACATCTCAGCCATTTGTTTATAAATGGGAATTTCAGTTATGTCTGCCATATTGTTCCTTGGGGGATCTGATCTACTCTGGTTATTTATGTTACTGGCATTTTTTCACTGATTCAGCCCCATGATTATTTTACACTGTTTGGCTAGATGAGCAGATAAGATTAAGTGAGGTTGAGGGGCTCCTAGAGTAGTGATAAACCAGCCCTTTGCCCCAGCGCTGGGATGGGTGTCTGTACCTTTTCCCATCAAGCTTTGCAAAGGACCCATAGAGTGCTACAGCCTGAGACACTGGGGATTTACTTGGTGTGGTGGGGCTAAGTGGCTCTGTCTTGTTTTCTGCTGATCTCCATCCTACTTTAGTGAATCAGTTACTCTTGATTAAAGTCTCAGCTGTGGAGAAATACTGGCACCCTGTTCCCATGGGCAACAACTAAAAAAGGAAAATTAAACTTTCCCACAACCACACACCTAGGGTACTACTTTGGATAGTCCTCAGGTATCCAATTGGATTGGCCCAGTTCAAGAGTTCCAAATAAATTGTCCCAGTCAGTACTGGTCTCAGGTGGGAGAGTTCAAAAGGTCTCTGGCAACTAGATAGCAGGGGTCTGCTAGCAGCTCGGTGCTCCATGAGGTCAGAAGACCCCACCATGCAAATGAATTAGTCTGGGAAGGTTGATACCTCCTTCCCTACCTTACACTTCTGTCACACTTAGTCACTGGTAACCCCACAGGGCTGTGACCCAGTTCCCTCTACAGAGCATATGCTCTAGGGGTTTGTACCCACCTGAGTCACAGGGAGATCTATGTCTACTCAGCCAGACCACTGCACTATGCCACCAGCCAGCAGGGCGAGCTGAAGCCTGACAACCTCGGGTGCTTAATAGAAGCTGGGATGATTCATTCAGTTCCAGCCCTGCCCCAGATTGATGTTGTTGCCACTTATATTCTCTCAGAATTTGCATTTATGTCCTGGCTATATTCCTGGCCAGGCATTGTTTGAGTTTACAGAAACTGTGACTCAGCCCCGCCCTGTGCCACTGTGGTTGCACCAATTCTCACGGAGATGGCTTCTCTGTCTCTGCTGCACTCTGTGTTGGGGCAGGGGCAGGGGCAGTTAGAGCTTACACTCAGCTCTCAATTCCTGCTGTCCCTGGACTAGTACTGTTGTCCCACCTGCTTTTGTCTCAGCTGTTCCCCTGGGGTCCGGGTGCTTCTTAGGCTCACTAAAGCAGCACTTCTGACTCAGCCCCACCCTGGTAGTATGCTGTATCTGCGCACACTATTCTAGTCTCCATTCCACTGCACCCCACCAGGCAGGTACTGCCTCAGGCATACCCTTTACTCACTGGGCCTGCATTTCCATCCCAGCTCTGTTCCACCAGTGGCTGCCACTGGAGTACAGGCCAGGCTTTCTCTGGTTGCCAAGAGAGGCAGGGAGTGGTTCTCTGAAATATCCCCAGAGGTATGAGCCCTATTGTTTCCACCACTGCCACTGCTGCTCTGTACCATGGGGCATCACTTCTCCCTCTCCTGTATGGCTCCCTTGGTCCACAGTCCTCTCCTCACACTTGTGCCAGAGAATCAGCAGAAACCTCCAACAGTCCATGCCTTGTCCTCACCTCTAGATAAAATGCTCAAGAATCTGGACTCCATGGGGGGCAGGCTTCCAGACCTCAGGGTGAGAGTGGAGGGGAGTTCTAGGAGTTTAGAATTGCAGGTGAAGAATATATACAGTTTTATGCCTGGCAGAAGAGTGCCATGGGACACTAGTGGGTCCTCTCTGGGGAAGGAGTTCTAGTTTTTAGAGGGTCTCTCCCATGAGATAAAATAGGAGGAGATCTGAACTCTGCTCGCTTGTCCGTATAAAGTATACTGTCACCCATTCTAGTGGGGGAGGTGACTCCTGTCCACTTGGCAATGGATTTTGTACCTATTGTTTGTTTCCTTGGGGTTGCAGATTGCCTCAGCAGGGTTGATGTGTGTTCTTCAACCTTCTCTCTTTGCTCACCTCCTAACCATCAGCTTACTTACTAAACTTCTGTCCTTTAACTCTCCTTCTGGACAGGAGCCTCTGTGGAAAGGTTGCTTTCGTCAGCCATCTTGCTTCCACCCCGAGAGTTAAAGCTATCATTTATGTTTTAAAGAACTTTATAAATTGGTATAATTAGCTCAATTTTGCTAATGAGAACACTAAGCTGTAGAGATTTATAATAGCTAATGTTTTATACAACTCTGATTTGAAACTAGTTCTATCCTATTACTAAACGTGAGTATTTCCCTTTGGAATATAAGTCTAATTCTTAATGTAGAACAGATACAGTCTAAGATCATATTACTTCACATTATATAGTGACTCATATTCAATATTCCTAAATGTAAACTTTAAAGTGTATTTTTTTCTTTATCTTGTCTGTCTTTGGCAGCTAAAAAATTTTTTAAAAGTCATAAATAAGTAGTAATTCAAACATAAATAGAGATGGTGAGAGGTAGTAGATTCTAGATATAGTCAACCTTTTGGGTTTATGCAACAAAAGGGAGGGCTTTTCATCAAATGAGATGGATAAGCATAAAAAGATTTGGCATGAATTGGGAGAAAGAGATCAGCAATTTCTCTTGAGATATATTTATTCTGAGATATTCATACTTAGATATATGAAGTAATCAGAGCTTACTCAGGAGAACTGCAATTTCTAAGAATTCAAAACAAAGAAAATTAATGCAGATAATTGATGGTAGAAATAGCTAAATAAAATGAAATCCAATCAAGGGGCAGGAAGGCAACCCAGAATTTAGCAACAACATAAAGCTACATGACTTTCAGATGCAGGAACAAGGATAGGAGGCTGCACTGCTGTGGCTGATGAGAGAGGTTGCTGGTAGAAGATGGAGTCAAGAAAGAAATGCAACTATTATCAGGGATGGAAAAGAGAAAATGAGATAGAATTTAGATTTCCCCCTGCTGCTGCCTTTCATCTTTCTACATGTGTCTTCTTTTATTTGATCCCTCCTGGAAGCCAAGCTTTCCAAAACTCATGAGAGACTCAACCTACAGTGCTCAAGTTCTCTATCTTATGAATTGAGAAGGGCAGAGTGAGGAATAGACTTGAGGAAAAATTGAGCTGTTATAATCACAGCATTCAAGTAGAAGTATAAAAAATACAACTGAATCTATAAGTGTGGAATTTATGATATGGCAAGGAAATATAAATTTGGGAGTCATTAGCATTTAGATTGCATCTAAAGCTCTGAGATCACTAAGAGAGTAAGTGCAAAGAAGGATGAGGGGAAGAAAATGAAGTACTGAGACCTCAGGCCTTCCAACATGAAGAGTTTTGAGAAGAGAAATTAGTGAAAAATATGGAGAGGGAGAAAAAGAGAGAGAGGGAGGGATTAGGTAAGTAATAGGAAAACCAGTAAGCCAAATAAAGGTAGTAGAATAAGAAGGTACTGATAAATTATGTATCAAATGCTACTGATAAATCAAGTAAAGTGAGAAAGGAAAGGAAGAACCACTAGATCAACAAAGTGGCAGAGAGGCTTAATCGGAGTATTAGAATAGAATGATTTTCTATTAGAATAGAAAAACTTGTATGGAAGGAGTCTGAAAGGGAATGCAATGAGCAACAGACACAGTTGGTATAACTCTTTGGGGGATTTTTGGTTTAAAAAAAATTCCTGTGGTATCTGACAAGGAAAATGTGTAAAGCAATGAATATTTGTTGCTTATTTGCTTTTGTTTTCTAAGACGTGATAAATAATAGCATACTTGTATAATCATGAAATGACCAAGTAATGAGGAAAAAATGATTATGTGAGGGATGGCTAAGTGTTAATGTTCATTGATCAGTATCTGTGTGTATCCTGTGTAGCCAGTGAGGGTTGGTGAAGAAGGAAAGGAGTAATCCTG
This sequence comes from Nycticebus coucang, assembly GCF_027406575.1. Classification (NCBI taxonomy): domain Eukaryota; kingdom Metazoa; phylum Chordata; class Mammalia; order Primates; family Lorisidae; genus Nycticebus; species Nycticebus coucang. Next base: position 57,982,977 of record NC_069780.1, on the reverse strand, counting down.
GGGTAGGAAAATGAATATTTATTTTCTGGTAGAAATTTCAAACAAAGTGAGATTTTTGCTAGGCAAGGGGCTATTTGAAAATGTTTGGAGATACTTCTGGCTATTGCAATTGGTGAACAAAGATTCTACTAGCAACAAATGGGAGAAACGAGGGTTGTTGCTAAACATCCTACATTACACAAGACAAACTTCCTGAACTCTCCCTGCTAAACATCTTACTTTACACAAGACAAGCTTTCTGAAGCCTCCCTGCTAAACATCCTACCTTACACAAGACAACCTTCCTGAAGCCTCCCTGCTAAACATCCTACATTACACAGGACAACCTTCCTGACCCCTCCCTGCTAAACATCCTACCTTACACAAGATAACCTTCCTGAGCTCTCCTCCCACACCAAACAAAGCATTACCTGACTCAATTCTGTTGAGAGAACTGGAGAAACTCGGGCAGTGCCTGTGGCTCAGGGGGTAGGGTGCCAGCCCCATATACCAAGGGTGTAGCGTTCAAACCTGGCCCCAGCCAAACTGCAACAAAAAAATAGCCAGGTATTGTGGCAGGCACCTGTAGTCCCAGCTACTTAAAGTGAAGACTCTGTCTCAAAAAAAAAAAAAAAAAAAAACACTTGGGAAACTCTGCTTTAGTAATATGCAGGATGAGTAGTATGTAAGTTTAGATACCAGCATTAAGTATAGATAATAGTGGGAGTCTGTATACTTTTCCTCCCGGTTACTTTTTTTTTTTTTTTTTTTAAGTCATAAGCTATGATTGAGACTGAGGAATGGATGTGGAAGCTTTGAAATAAGAAAAGAATCTACAAATGACTCCTACATAAGAGAAAGAAGGTGATGTCTCATGGAATAATACTGAACTTATTTGGCAGCCTTTGATTTGGTCATGGTTATAAAGAGATAACAGTCAGCATAGTTTATGATTTAGTTGTGTTTTTTCTCCAACTGCATTCGGGTGCATAAAAGCAATTCCAGAATTAGTGGGCCCATGCATGAAAGCAAGGCTGTAGTTTTGCTAAGTCATTCATGGTTAGTAGATAGAATTCTTTTATTTTTTCGTTTATGATGATGACCAATGTTGGAATAAAATGGTTAAAAGATTTTATATGTGAGATAATGAAATATGTTAATGAAACAGCAGTTTTTTGTAGAGGTGGATCACTTGCTCTATCTTGAAGAAAGAAATAAACACTGTGAATTTAATCTTTACTTATGAAATGTGCTAAGAACAAATGATATTGCATCAAGAGTCAATGATCAAATCATCATTTTAGAGGAATCAGAATTACACTACAATAAAGAAAAGATTGAAGAAGTTAAATCTAAAAAATTTAAGCTGCTATTTTCAATTAACACATTGGTCCAGGCATGAATTCATGAAGGCCTTAACTAAAGCAGTTATAATAATAATACAGACAAGCACAGGAAATAAAGAGAAATTTATTGGGTGAAATCAACTGGGTGTCGAGTGATTACATTTCATATATAAGATGGAACATGTGATTTCTAGTCAATAGAAATAGTCAATATGTAATGATACAAATTTGACATATAAGAAATATGGGTAAAAATCAAATATTCATCCTTAAACACATTGCTAGACCATGTGAGAGAGTTCTGTACAGAAAATAGAAATTCACGGCTGGCAAGGTAAGGGGTGGCTCCTCCTAATCAATTTTCTCCTCTTATGGGGGAAACTCCTGGGAAATGAAAAAGGCAGGTGTTCTGATTTAATCTGTCTGTAAACATATTAATGCAAAATTCATGGAAAATAAACTAAATAGTTAGTTATAAATAATGACTAAATTATTTATAAATTATTTTTAGCAGACTTTCCAGGATTGTGTAGAATTGCTTATGAAAAACAAACCTGGGATCAATACATTTAGGGTCATGGTTCCCAGGAAAATGTTATGTTAGCCTGTTGCCATCTAAGTATAAAAGATATTGTGTAACTCCCGCATAAATAAAGCAACTAAACCAATGTTCAGCTGGTTAGAAACCAAATTTAGAAAACTGAACCAGAGTACATTCAATGAGGAAGAAAAGGTCTAGATTGCTCCATATTTGATCCATGCCTCATTATTACATCTTTAATTATTCCCAGATTTCTATATCGAATCAGATCTAAGATTTGTAAGTCTGATTTGACAATTTGATAATTTTTTAATTCAGATTGGCACTGAAGGCAGGATGGTATTTTAGACTCTCAAATCACAATGCTAACAATATTTCTTTTTTATGAAAAACAGGTAGCGGACAAAATGAAAATCTAATTCCAGAACAATTAGATACAAAATTGGTATCAAGTAGTGAAAGCTTGGAGGCAGATTGAGGGGTTAAGTCTTACTATAGAAATATGGGGACAATTATCTGCAATCTGGGAACACAGACATAGGACATGCACAAAGGGAAATTGCCCAAAAATTCCATTAAATTGTCACTTGCTACCATATCTGTAAAAGGCAAACCATTAATAGTAGAAGAGGTGGTAGAGGGAGAAAAATCTGCAAGAGTAGATTTTTCTTCACTGGAAAACCTTCTTCTTCTTCTTCTTCTTCTTATTATTATTATTATTTTTTTTTTTTTCAGATTTTGGCTGGGGCTGGGTTTGAATCCGCCACCTCCAGCATATGGGGCTGGTGTCCTACTCCTTTGAACCACAGGTGCCACCTGGAAAACCTTCTTATCCTTCGCTTGCTTCTTGGAGAAATTTCATGTTCTCTTGGAAATAACTGAAGGCAGGATTGTGTTTTAGACTTACTTGCATGACTGGAGGCCAAGATCAAGAGATGCCCTGATACTATGGGTATTTTATTAAAGAACTAGACATTTCCTAACTGAAGACTGGTAAATTAATGTTGGCATGGGTGCTTCAAATTGATGATAGGAGACATGTTATAATTCTGTTATTATTCAATAGAAAGGACTATTCGTGTTGATAACTGATCATTAAGCACCAACATCTCTGCTGCACTTGTTAATGTGAGTTTTGACAGGCTTATGCTGAGAAGGGTCATTGCTGTAATATCTTTCTAAAGCACCAAAAGGATACTCTATTTCTTCTCATAAGAATATTACAGGTGCTAGTGATCTTAGATATCATCCAGAGAGAGAACATTTTAATTAGGGCTGTTGATATAGATGAAAATAGATACAGTGAATAGGGTCAGTAATACTACTGTATCTTAAGAGCCTTGTATAACCTTGGGAGCCAAAAAATAGCTAGGAGGCAGCACCAGACATACTGGCTTATGGAACTATATGTACGTGGGACTATATAGAGAAAAAAAATCCTTCGCATCATGAGCATAATGGGAAAAAAAATCAGAAAAAATGGAAAAAAACAGTTTTCTTGGGTAAATTTACTTTTGAAGAAAAGATAACTAGCATTATAAAGTATACACTGATAGGATTTCCAATAAGGAAGTGAAAGCATATCACCAAATTTTGAATGAAGGAAGGGGAGTAATGTCACTCTACGTCTATCTCTTAAAGCACCCTGGAAAATTTGTCTTACTTATTATGGCTAAGAGTTTAAATCCAGTCATGAGAAAAGTGATGTAGAACTGAATTTACTTAAACAAGTGACTAAACTTACTCCCTTAATTAAAATAATATAATCTGCAAATGACAGCATGAGGGACAAAGATAAATTCACTCAACCCCCAGTTAGGGACCTAAGGCCATAAGTACTAATTTTAGTGAGGTTGTTCTGGGATGGTGTACAGAGTATCTTAGCACTACTGAAATAGTAAATCCAAATGTATAGTAGCCCTTAAGGAGAAAGAACGCTTCATAATGATCTAAGGTGAAACCTGGAGTGCATGCTGAGAACATGAAGGAGGAAACCACAATAGGATGAAGTTACAAGTTAGAATGTCTAATTAGAGAGACAATTATGTGGTTGTGCTTCCTTGCTGCTTTTGACTTTTTCACAGAGGATGGTGACTAAACTAACTCTTCATCAATTTTAAATTAGCCACGCTAACTGGGATCCATTGGAATTAATCAATTGGTTAATCAATTCATCTCCTCAATAATAAATATGAGCTCTGACAATTAAGGTTAAAAACTTGCCATTGTGTGGTTACATTGGCAGCACTATACAGACAACCTGCTAAAGTTTCATAACCTCAATATATCAGTGCATCATAGTTGTATTTGTGTTAACATGGGGCAGTGTCTTGCTGAGTGGCCTTCATTACTGTTGGTGCATGCTTTCATGTGCCTGTCACAAGCATGTTGGAGCTTGAATTAGAACAACAAACAAACATTAAATTTCTTGTTAAACTTGGCAAGAGTGGAGATGAATCAGGGACATGTTAGTTAAAGTTTATGGGGATAATGCCATGTAGAAAAAAGCAATGTACAAATAGATTAAATGTTTTTCTGAGGAAATAGAAAGCATCACAGATGAAGAGTGATCAGGGCAGCCAGTAACAACCTGAAGTGATGAAAACATTATGAAAATTTATTGAATTGTACGTCAAAATTGTCGGCTGAATGTGAGAAGCATAGAACACCTAGTAAACATCAATAGAGAAAAAGGAATTTTTTTTTAATTTTTAATTTCAAGTTAATATGATGATACAAATTTTAGGTTACATTATTTTGAGTTCTAGATAAGATTCAAGTTGTACTTGAGCTCTTCACCCAGCGGGTATGCTGAACATACATTGTGCACATTAGGTGAGATCCCACAGATTGCCCTCCCTCTTCTCACCAATCACGCTTCCCCTCCTGCCAATCACACTTCCATGTCTCCCCTGCCCCTATCCTTTTCCCTCCTTTCTCCTGCCCTTTATTAGACTATGTTTATGCCTCATGATTTGTTCAGGATTGCAGTTGTCTATATATTGGTTTCTTATTAGTATTTAGCACATTGGATATATATATTTTTTTTTCTTGAGATGCTTTGCTAAGAAGAATGTGTTTCAACTCCATCCAGGTAAACGTAAAAGATGCGAAGTCTCCATTTTGTCTTATGGCTGAATAGTACTTCATGGTATTCATATGCCATAGTTTAATCCATTCATGGGTTGATGAGTATTTGGGTTATTTTCATGACTTGGTAATTGTGAATTGAGCCGCAATAAACATTCTTGTGCAAATGTCTTTGTGGTAAAATGGGTAGATATTTAGTAATAGAATTTTGTGATCAAATGGAAGGTCAACTTTTAGTTCTTTGAGAATTCTTTATGCTTCTTTCCATAAAGGTTGTGTTAGTTTGCTTTCCCTCCAGCAATGACGTGTTTCTTTCAGAAAAAAATGAAAATCTTAACTAAAAATCTTGATACGAGAAAGGTGTGGATCTTCCATTTCAATGATGTACCAGCTTCCTATTTGTGAGGGATTTTTTAACCAATACAAATAACTGTATTGGGACACCCTCTCTGCTCACCTGATCTGGTCCCCAATGACTTTTTTCTTTACCAAATATAAGAAAATATGGAAAGGCATATATTTTAATATTTTGATAACTTTCAGACCATCAAGGATAATACAATGATAGCATTGGCCATTTCAGAAGAAGAGTTCCAAAATAGCTTTGAAGCGTGAAGTAGAACTTGGCATTGGTGCATAACCTTCCCAAGGGGAGTACTTCAAAGACGATGATAGTGATATTTACTAATGAGGTTGTAGCACTTTTTCTAGCATGAGTTCATAAAATTAATTTTCAGATCTTGTATTAAGCACTGCAGAATTCCAAGGGGGAAATAAGAGATTACTGCTCTAATTAAGAAAATTTTTCACAAGAATATTTTTTTCCCATTAACACTTTTGACATTTCTAATTGGTCAACCAATAATGTAGACTGTTCCTGGATATTATAGATTATCAAGTGGCTCACTTGAATGCTTCAGCTGCATGTGGTATGATGGAGTTTGTATAAGAGATAAAATAGATCAAAAGAAAGTGATATGTCATCAAGACTGGCTTCATAATCCATAGGAGTTAGTATAAGACAAAGAAGTATGTGTTTTTGATCTAAAAATTTTAAGATTTTCAAGAGCTACCACAGAAGCTTAAACCGATCTCAGGGCTTTCCTGAGCAGGGCCCTATATGACTCTACAGTTTGTATACCTGTGAAGCAGGTCTTGTATGCCATTGCAGATCTAGCTAATGTCTTCTTTCCTATTCCAAGTTTTAATTTCAATTATATACAATTTGAAATTCTGTGGAATGGAAATAAATATGTTTACTCTCTTAGGGATTTTTTGATTTATTTTAATTCAGTATCACATTGCTGAATTCCGGTAAAGAAAAATTAATAACTAACAAGAAAAGAGTTATACACTAATGTTATCACAATTATTTTCTTCTCAGAGAAAGAATGAGGAGAGGATTTAAAGACCATAGTCATCTATATTACAAATAGAAGCCACTTGTTAAATTCAACTAAAATTTAAGGCACAGCTCAATGTGCAAAATTCCTGAGAATTTATTATGGAGCAACTGGGGACATATCTTAAATGATCAGAAGTAATTTATCTGTCATAGACCCTGCTAATAAAGAAATAAACTCAGAGATGGCCAGGATTATTCCTCATCTAGGAATTTTGTTTACTCTTATCACAAAGGCACTGGAAAAGCTTCTGAATATGAACCCAGCACTGTAGTATTTTCCTAGGGCTATTATAAAAAATTACCATGAATTGAGTAGCTTAAAACAACAGAAACTTACTATTTCACAGTTCTGAGGGCTAGAAATCTGAAATCAAGATGATAGTTGCTTCATGTTTCTAATGAGAACACTGAGGGGGAAAAAAAATTCTCCCTTGCCCCTTCTTAGCTTCTCTTGTCTCCTGGAAATTCTTGGAGGTTTTTGGCTTACAGATATGCTGCTTAACACTCTGCTTTCATTTTCTTGTCTTTCTTTCTTTTTCTCTTATAAAAGCAGTACTAGTCATTGAATTTAGAACCCTACTTATGAGCTCATCTTATGTGAGCTCACAAATTTAAATGTGTAAATTTCTAAATAAGGTTATCTTCTGAGGTTCTGAATGCATATACATTTTAGGAGAACACTGTTTAACTCACCACAGGTATGAGCAGAAACAAACATTAAAAATATTATGTTAGGTGGACGTGCAGACAATAACATTAGACTCGTACGATCAATCCACTGGTCAGATGATATTAGAATGTACCCAAATTGGAGCCATTTGGGAAAACTTAAACAAGTTCAGACTCCTCAGAATTTTGGTACAAAATCTACCCTGGGCTACTGTTTATTATAAGCCATCTAAAAGAAATGGCAATGAATGAAGCAGATACTGATAACAGGAAAGACCAGTCACATATCAGGTATGAGAAAGTGAAGGAGAATGCAGTAGCATATAACTGTATCTTTTTCACCTCTCAAGTTTTTGCTTTGCCTCTAATGGTGTTTCCAAACCTACTTTTATATATATGTGCCAAAACGGAATATGTGTGCCATTTAATTTATTCCTGTTCTGGAAGAAAAATTTTAGTGGGTTATATCTTTCTCCTATGTAACCAAATTGAAAATAAAAGTGAATAAGGTGAATGTATCTTCGTTTTCAAGCCAAGGGGATACTTTTGAAGTCTTCTGTCAAGATTTGCATTAGTTTGTGTCTGCTGGCAAGGTTCTTATCATTGGATGTGTGGGTAAAAATGATATGTGTTACACAGCCTGATATTGGGAACAAGTGTTTGAACATAGAATACAATCATATTGATGGGAAAGGAATCTATAAGTAGATTACATTACCCTGGAGGAAAGTCAAAAAAAATTCATGCAAATAGCTCAGAGCAAGGATATATTATTTAACTATCATTTGCCATTGTCAAACAAACAAATAGCTTTTGTTTGTGGAAATCTCATGGCCTGTTTTCTGCAGAGATAAATTGAACTCTACTGATTTTGATGTTCTACCTATGTAACTTGAATAAAATAAATGACAAAGTGCCCCCTGATGACTCAACTTACAGATAATTGACTGTAGTTATCACTTAATTCCTAGGCTTTATTTATCATTCTAGAATTTTTTTTCCAGAGAAATTGCCATTGAATTGTATAGAATTGCAGAGGACACTGTACAACAGAGTTTCTGCACTCTGTATAAGCTATAAATCAAGATCATATATTGCTAAGGCAGGTCCCTGGTTATGGAAGGCAGATAGTGGCTCTCTGCTTGGTATGTCACAGCTTTATCTGATCCCTTCCTTTGAACATACCACTATGAATATGAATATAGTTAATTTAAAAAATATGAAAATAGAAGCCAGAAAAGCCTCAGGGAATGGAAATTTGCGTTTGATTTGTTGGTTTAAAATTACAAATAACTCCTCTCAAGAGGTACTTTGATGTTAGAGAACATTTATGGGAATCCTTACAGACTAGCCAGGTGAAATCATATTTGGTGCTAGAATACACTGAATTGAGAATCTCATGAAGCCCTCTATTTTTGATGTAGACCTTTTTTCAAGCTATACACATTGAATTAACATGTAATGCCAACAACATGTGTGACAAGTTAAGAAGCACTGGCTCCTGTGCCAAATACTTTGAAGGAATTATAGGAGTTGGTCATAAGGTATTGAATCTAATTGAAATAGTATTTCAGAACGTCTGCCGTTATTATGAAAATGACCTGCTACTTCAGATATGGACAGTAGAGGGAGCTTGTTTTTAAAGGATTTATCTACAGGTAGTAATCAGTTTGTGTAGAAGACAAGCTCAAATTGAATGCAGGGAATGACTAATGACTCTTCCATTCTTATTAACAACACTAGGTGTAAGTTCTTACCCTCACTCAGGAAGGGCTATTGGATATATTAATCACTGTGGAATATTATTGTTTTACTGTTCAGGGGCAAGTATTCATAGAGATAAGCTAAAGAAGTAAAATTATGGGAAAACCATGTTTAGCCTAAGTTATAGCAAGGTTTTAATGAACAACATGACCTTTAGCACTGTTCTCTAACAGCCAAGGCACTACGGATAAAAGGGAGTTTGTCTTCCATGTTGTGGAACTGGTTGTAATTGGACAAGTAAAAAATAATTTTCTGACATCTATGAGATATTGATGTAGAATAGGCAAACTCTATTACATGGCCTATGAAAACAAGTGTTTGCAAAAACAGGAAATATGCTTGAAATATAATCTACAGATATAATTTTTTTTAAATCTGACCTGAGAAAAAAGATGTATTCAATTAAATGTTCCTATAGACACATGGATAATTATGCAATATTTGAGGTTGATGGAGAAAAAAAGTAATATATGAACATGGAGAGGCTGGTACAGGAAGATGTTAACAAAAACCATGCTCTGTAGATAGAATTCTTATACTCTATTGGATGGTTCAAATCAAGTTCAAATCAAGGTCAGAGTGCCAGCTGGCTCACATAAAATATTGTAGAAAATGTTATAAGACAAAAATGAAAATATTTGAGTAATATCCTACACTGAGATGTTGACCAAGATTATTAAATGGTATAATGGGAAAGAAAGAAACTGAAGGATTCCTCTCCTGTTATTGGAAGGCCCTCCGAGGGTCCAAGGAGGCAGGTGACTCACTATGATTATATAAACATACTAATGACAAAGCTCCTGGAAAACAATCCTTTTTTTTTTTTTTTTTAATTTGCTAGCACAAAAGCGATTACCTATGAAATGCTTTTAGCAGAACGTGCCTGGTAGTTTAGGATTGTTTATGGTTTACAAACTAGGAATCCTTGATTATATAAGAAATGGCTCTGTCTGAAAAATGCCACATACACCGTGTGTGTGTGTGTGTGTGTGTGTGTATATATATATGTGTGTGTATGTATGTGTATATTAGGGTAAAAATTATCATATATATATATATAAAATTACCCTGAAAAAATATATATAATTACCCTGAAAAATTCCACATACACCATATATATATGTGTATAGAATTATATATATGGTGTATGTGGAATTTTTCCCTGTTTTTTACCCTGAAAAATTCCACATAATACACCATATATGTAATTATATACACCATATATATATGGTGTATGTGGAATTTTTCAGGGTAAAAAACAAAACATTTGGTGACTAAGAAGGCTCTCTCCATTCAAGTGAAGTGTACGCATACCTCCCTAGAAGTTTCATATCAGGCTAGGTGTATTAAGGAAGGTTTGCTAAAAGATTAACTAACAATTGAGATAGATTTTAAGAAAAGAAAGGTTTATTTACTATGCAACATAGGGTTAAACCATAGATTACCCAATATCTCAACAAATGTCACATAGTTTTATACCTGTCTTTTTTGAAGGGAAGAATACATGAGAAACATAGGTAATTCTATTTAGGATCAATAAAGTTGCTAGGGAAGAGACATAGATGGGGGAAACAGATTGACCTGTGGATTAACCTGAGAGACAGGTATTATGTTTAAAGTCATTTGTACCAAATCTGCTTGCATTACTGATTTTATTCTCTGCAGTATCTCGAAATAACAGGAGGGAAAAGTGAAATTAACTACCCCCTTTGATCTTTTGATCAGGTCAGTCTAGTTTAGGCAGATAGTGGGAAAACCCTTTCCAGTCTTTTTTTTTATCTCCAGTGGCCTTTAATGCAAAATATCCTTTACACCTAGGAGTCATATTTTAGGGGTAAATTTCCAGAGCTGCTTCATGGAAAAGGGAGTATCTGATAAGAGATACTAGATAATAGATACTAGACTAAGGTGTCTAAACCATTCTCTGATTTGCCTATGTCTAACTTTTACCTGGGTTCTTGAAATTGCTAGTAAAGGCTGATATTCTGTAAGAGCTCATATTTGTGTAAGTGTAATTGCACAATCCAAATAGTTTTGCCATATTAAGGAATCATGTCCATATTATTATCTAGAAACCTTGAAACATTTCAAAATTTTGGAGTTACAGTAGATGAGAATCAATCTCCACATGATTCATAAATGAATGGGTAAAACAAGGGAAAAAAGTGTTCTAGAATTGAAAGGACAGAAATTCACAAAATAAACTATAACAAGCTAGTTCAAAAAGAACAATGCCTATCAGCTTTCATGATAGAGTGCAGGAGGCAAAAGAGAGTTAGTTGTCAGTGGGTAAGGAGTAAGTCCTTATAACATAATTGTTTAAGATTCTTTGAAGAAGCCTAACTGTCCCAATAAGGATAACTGGTATCTCTCTCTCTCTGCCAGGTCTTTGTTCTCAGAGATTTGAAGAATGAATCCAAGGACTACCAGAAGTAATCCACATGATAGAATTTATTAATAGATTAAAAAAAAGATAAAGCATCTAGCTCAGCAGAGTGAGCCTCCCAAATGGGTAGCCTACTTCAGCTTTCTGTTCAGGGGTTTACATGCAACTTTTCTCACCCTGCAGGCTGGGTGGTTGGGGAGATGGCATGCATATATAAAATATGTCATAGCTGTTTGCACTGGAGGGTCTGTGGGCAGAAATTAATTTTAAAACTACCTTGTGAAGGATTGTGGTCCTTCTGGAAATGTTCTCTGCTCAGGAGTGGCTGCTTAGATAAAACACTGGTCAGACTGGTTTTTATGAGCCTGCTTGGGCCCAGAGAATTTGATCTGTGTTCAAGATGGTCTTTGAAGCTAGTTGGGCCTAGAAAACGAAGTCTGTGTACAGCTCTGAATGGAAGAACCTACATCAAAAAGAGTGTGATGCCAAAGAGTAACAGCTCTAGAAAATAGCTGGGCTAGGTATGATCCAAATTTTATGGGGTACAGAGCATATCCAATTTGGAGGCCAGCAGGCAGGGTTCTTTAAGTAAGACTACAAATCTACAAACTCAAAATTGAGGTGGCTTGAAATTTACCCTAATTACCAATTAAGATGAGAGAGTAAGAGTTGGTAAACATTTTCCATAAAGGGCAAGATAGTAAATATTGTTAGATTAGTGGGCTATGTGCTATCTGTGTTATAAATAGTCAATTCTGCTTTTGTATTGCTCAAATAACTTACCCTACTTAATCAATCTATCTCTGTCTCTGATTATGAGGTGGTTTTTGCTTGCATTTCCAATTTCCTCATGTGCTCAAGAAGTAAAATTAAAAGATATAGAAGAGGAAAATGTAAGTAATATATTCCTGTGGCAATACATTTTATAAAAGTGGGGGAACAGATGCCCTCTTATACTCTGAGATGGAGTTGAAAAAGAAAGAACAGATACAAAGTAAACAAGTAACTATAAAATGAAAGAACTGACATTATTTTGGAAAGTAGATGACAAAGTACTTCTATCAAGAATGAGAGGATCAAATAGGGATTAGAGAATTTGAAAACTTAGTGTCTCGAGTATCTATTGTGAAAGAGGTGGAGATAGAGATAGATGGAGAGAGAGGGAATTGATCTAAAATTAAAATAATTTAAAATAATAACATGGGTAAGTGATCTGGACACACAGATTGTGTCATTCACAAAATCATCTAAGGAAGCAAGTAAACTGTGTGCCCTGGGGAGAAAAGTCACTGTTTGGATTTCAGTTTTCATACTGAATACTTATTTCTAATTCATATAAAAGTGGGATCTTGCCCTACAAAATGTCATGCTTCCTATTATTCAGAAATGTTAAACTTTCTCTGCATGAGATTTTTGTTATTGGCATAATCACTCGTTTTATTCAATATGTTTATTCGTAGTAGATAGAAATTAACCAGTTTTGCATTTCCTTCTGTTTTGTATTGAAATTTTAATAATAAGTTCCGGAATGTATGCAAATGCAAAATGAAATGAATACATGACAAAATAGAGCATATTTGCAAAAAATTTTATCTTTTAATGTATTAAACACTATCAAAAACATAAATTGTTTTAAATTGTTTTTAAAATACCAATATCTGATGTTTTAGGACCCAGATAATAATCATGTAAAAAGTAAATATTTCTTTAAGTTTCATAAAAGACTAAGCAGATGTAGAATATTTAGTTCCAAATTAATTGGGAGAATTTCAATGTGTCCTATAATTAAGCTGCCTTTAAATATGCCTGAACCTTCAGGCAAACATCTGTGGGTATTTGTCTCCACATGTTCCAGCACGATGAGGTGATTTGAATTCAGCAAAAAATTTAATAGCTTAAGTTGAAACAGAAATTATCCTAAGGGAATCTGGTGCAAATGCAGTCAAAACCAGACAAGCTATATCTCTTTCATGCTTTGCTGTAGTAATTGTTCATAGCCAAACACTTTATAAAGATGAATGATTGATATAATGAATGACCTGAAGATGCCCAAGAGCACATGAAAACAGAAATGACTTTGTCCTGAAGAATTTCTTCGTACAGCTGTAATTTGAATGTGAAATCTGAATGTACAAATCATGGCTGAAAATACTCTAAAAATCAAAAGAAACTTCATTTAAACTAGTGCTATGGCATCCATTCAAAAGATTTGAAGCCATTTGTCTTTCTGAATTGCACCCAACATAAAGCTTTTCACACAGAACAAAACAGAAGTGAGCATCAGTCACACTTCCAACATGCATACATTTTGTTTTAAAGGAACAGCTCATACTTGATGAAAAGTCAATGAAAGATGCCCAGCATTTGTTTTTTAAAAAGTTATCACCCAAGCAAGAATTGTTTGGAACCAGATGCTAAAATTGAGAGTTGTCTGTTTATTTCAGCTGAGAGTGTTATAAAATGTTAATAACATGCTTTTATGTCTATTACACAGTGATGTTTGACTCTTTAATGCACTTTTTGTTATAATCGACTATTGTTTCTATAGGCTGATAATATTGGCATTAGACCAATATTACTGAAGAGTAAATAAAGTAAGCAAGAATGTTTTCTTGTAACCAGATCACTGAGCTGGAATGGAAATAAGTGGCCTGGATTTACAGATAACTTACAATTAAAACTTTGAAACACTAATGATTTCTTCTATGTTGAGAAAAACCTCCTAATCATTAACTTAATAATCATCAGCTTAACTGGAAGAACTATACCTACAAAAATGTTATTTTGCTTAGTTTGAGTTCTCTGTACATCCTAGTTACCAATCTTTCGTCTGATGAATAATAAGCAAATATATTTTCCTATTCTGATGACTGTCTGTTTGCTTTGGTTGTTGTCTCCTTAGCTGTGCAGAAGCTTTTCAGTTTAAGTAAGTCCCATGTGTTTATTTTTTCTGCTGTTGCAATTGCTACTGAAGTCTTCTTCATAAAGTCTTTTCCCACACTGTGTTTTCCGCCCACTATCTTCAAGGATTTTGATTGTTTCATGTCTTAGATTTAGATCTTTTATCCATTTTGAATCAATGGATTTTATGAGTGGTGAAAGTTGCAGGTTCAGGTTCAGTCTCTTACATGTAGCTATCCAGTTGTCCCAGTACCATTTACTGAATAGAGATTCTTTTCCCCAGTGTATGTTCTTACTTGGTTTATCAAAGGTGGCTGTAAGATGTTAGTTCATCTCATGGTTTTCTACTGAGTTCCAGGTGTCTATGTCTCTATTTTTGTTTGTGCCAATACCATGCTGTTTTGATCACTATGGCCTTGTAGTATAGCCTAATGTCTGGTAGGCTGATGACTCTGGTTTTGTTTTTATTACTAAGAATTTTCTTAGCTATACGGTTTTTTTTTTCTGGCTTCGTACAGAATTAAGAATTATGTTTTACAATTGTTGAAAGTAAGATCTGGTATTTTAATGGGGATTGCACTGAATCTGTAGATTTCTTTGGGGTGTATAGACATTTTAACAATGTTGATTCTTCCCAGACATGACCATGGTATGTTCTTCCATATGTCAAAATAAGCAACATAAAAAGAGTCAACAAACCCTTATATCAATGGCAAGAGAGATGAATAGATCCTTCTCTAAAGAAGATAGATAAACGGCTACTGAACATATGAAAAAATACTCATCATCCGGAATTATTAGAGAAATGCAAATCAAAACAACCCTGAGACACCACCTAACTCCAGTGAGAATGGCCCATTATACAAAGTCTCAAGGTTGCAGATGCTGGCGTGAATGTGGAGAGAAGGGAACAATTTGGGAAGGAAGTATGGGAATCCTCAAAGAACTCAAACTAGACCTCCCATTTGATCCTGTAATCCCATTACTGGGCATCTATCCGGAAGAAAAAAAAATCCTTTTACCATAAGGACACTTGAACAAGACCGTTTATTGCAGCTCAATTTATAATCGCCAAAATGTGGAAATAGCCTAAATGCCCACCAATTCAAGAATGGATTAACAAGCTGTGGTATATGTAGGCAATGGTTCATTAGTTAGCCACTAAAAAAGATGGAGACTACACATCTTTTGTTCTAACTTGGATGGAGGTGGGAAACATTCTTCTGAGTAAAGCATCACAAGAATGGAGAAAGAAGACTCCAATATACTCAATTTTGAAATGAGGACAATTGATGACCTAGTGGGGATTCAGGTAGGGATCATAGTGTTTGGCACACTTCTTGGGGGAATAAACACATTTATAAGAGGGAATTTGCTTGACAAATGCAACTAGTGTAACCTGGATTTTTGTCCCTTCAATAAATCCCCAAAAATAAAAATAAAAAAGAGAAAAAAATAAAAATAAAATGTTGTTATCCTTACCAGTCCTAGATATCTTAGGGCACCATGACTTCTCAATACTTATACATATTGCTAATTGTCACCATCAAGTTTATCTGGTTTGAATCAATCACTTAATATTTAATATGGAATTTTAAAAATTATCCAAGTAATTCCTTCTCCTAATAAAAAATTAGAACTTTTCAGAAACAAAGCCTCATTTGCTTATTGCCCAAGCCCAGTCTCTTCTTCAGAGATAATTAGCACTTCCAGTTTTGTGTGTATTTTCCTCAAACATGTTATTGCAGTTATAAATCCATGTACATTTACTTACTGAAAATGTGAACAATTGCTTTATGAGTTTGTTTTCCTTGGGTCAAGTACAACAATATGGGTCAGTTTGAAACTACCTTTTTCCTATTCAACCATATAACTTAGAAGTCTTACTATGAGAGTAATATTAAGATAGATGACAATAAAATTAATAATATTGGTCAAAGTTGATTTGGTGCTTACTGTGCAGTGGACATTAGGTGTGGTGTATGGATTATTTTACTTTATCACCATGATTATTAATAAAATTAGTAACACTTTAATTTCCATTTTATGGAAAATGAAAGTACTCCCATTGGGAAGCTTTGCTCTTTGCTGAAGGAAAAGCAAATGATTCAAATCCAAATAGCCTTTTTTCAAAGACTGTATTATTAACCATTAGATCAGCATTGTTTTCTGCATGTGGATAAACTGTTCTTATTTAGCATTATGGACTACTGCTGGATAGTTAGAGTTTTTTTTTTTTTTTAATTGAAGCATAATACTGGAGTTTCCCTTCTTGCACAATTTCCAAAAGTAGAAAGACAGAGACATATTTGTTATTTACAGAAGGTAGACTATGTAAGAATTGAACTCTGATGGAGCTCTTGGTTATACATTTACATTAACATAGTTTGAGCCTACTCACCTCCCTTATCCCCCAAATCTTATTAACTTCTTTTGTGTTGTCAGTCTGGGGGGGAAAATTATAATTAATAATTTAATTCACTTACTTGATTACTAGTGTGGTAATGAATAACTTATGTATTTATTATCACGT